>NW_027473682.1:73909-177284 GCF_050947335.1 Megachile rotundata
AATATGGCTAATAATATGAGTTAGATTGATAATAATAAGAGTAATAAGTATAGTAATTGTCGTTCTATCGGTCATATAACCATAATATGGCTAATAATATGAGTTAGATTGATAATAGTGAGTGTAATAAGTATAGTAATTGTCGTTCTATCGGTCATATAACCATAATATGGCTAATCATATGAGTTAGTTTGATAACAGTGAGTGTAATAAGTATAGTAATTGTCGTCCTATCGATCATTTAAGCATAATATGGCTAATAATATGAGTTAGATTGATAATAATGAGAGTAATAAGTATAGTAATTGTCCTTCTATCGGTCATATAACCATAATATGGCTAATCATATGAGTTAGTTTGATAACAGTGAGTGTAATAAGTATAGTAATTGTCGTTATATCGATCATATAAGCATAATATGGCTAATAATATGATTTAGATTGATAATGATAAGAGTAATGAATATAGTAATTGTCGTCCTATCGATCATATAAGCATAATATGGCTAATAATATGAGTTGGATTGATAATAATAAGAGTAATAAGTATAGTAATTGTCGTCCCATCGATTATATAAGCATAATATGGCTAATAATATGAGTTAGATTGATAATAATAAGAGTAATGATTATAGTAATTGTCGTCCTATCGATCATATAAGCATAATATGGCTAATAATATGAGTTGGATTGATAATAATAAGAGTAATAAGTATAGTAATTGTCGTCCTATCGATCATTTAAGCATAATATGGCTAATAATATGAGTTAGATTGATAATAACAAGAGTGATGAGTATAGTAATTGTCGTCCTATCGATCATATAAGCATAATATGGCTAATAATATGAGTTAGATTGATAATAATAAGAGTAATGAGTATAGTTATTGTCGTCCTATCGATCATATAAGCATAATATGGCTAATAATATGAGTTAGATTGATAATAATAAGAGTAATAAGTATAGTAATTGTCGTTCTATCGGTCATATAACCATAATATGGCTAATAATATGAGTTAGTTTGATAACAGTGAGTGCAATAAGTATAGTAATTGTCGTTATATCGATCATATAAGCATAATATGGCTAATAATATGATTTAGATTGATAATGATAAGAGTCATGAGTATAGTAATTGTCGTCCTATCGATCATATAAGCATAATATGGCTAATAATATGAGTTAGATTGATAATAATAAGAGTAATGGGTATAGTAATTGTCGTCCTATCGATTACATAAGCATAATATGGCTAATAATATGAGTTAGATTGATAATAATAAGAGTAATGATTATAGTAATTGTCGTCCTATCGATCATATAAGCATAATATGGCTAATAATATGAGTTGGATTGATAATAATAAGAGTAATAAGTATAGTAATTGTCGTTCTATCGATCATATAAGCACAATATGGCTAATAATATGAGTTAGATTGATAATAATGAGAGTAATATGTATAGTAATTGTCGTCCTATCGATCATATAAGCATAATATGGCTAATAATGTGAGTTAGATTGATAATAATAAGAGTAATAAGTATAGTAATTGTCGTTCTATCGATCATATAAGCATAATATGGCTAATAATATGATTTAGATTGATAATGATAAGAGTAATCAGTATAGTAATTGTCGTCCTATCGATCATATAAGCATAATATGGCTAATAATATGAGTTAGATTGATAATAATAAGAGTAATAAGTATAGTAATTGTCGTTCTATCGGTCATACAACCATAATATGGCTAATAATATGAGTTAGTTTGATAACAGTGAGTGTAATAAGTATAGTAATTGTCGTTCTATCGGTCATATAACCATAATATGGCTAATAATATGAGTTAGTTTGATAACAGTGAGTGTAATAAGTATAGTAATTGTCGTTATATCGATCATATAAGCATAATATGGCTAATAATATGATTTAGATTGATAATGATAAGAGTAATGAGTATAGTAATTGTCGTCCTATCGATCATATAAGCATAATATGGCTAATAATATGAGTTAGATTGATAATAATAAGAGTAATGAGTATAGTAATTGTCGTCCTATCGATCATATAAGCATAATATGGCTAATAATATGAGTTAGATTGATAATAATAAGAGTAATAAGTATAGTAATTGTCGTTCTATCGGTCATATCACCATAATATGGCTAATAATATGAGTTAGATTGATAATAGTGAGTGTAATAAGTATAGTAATTGTCGTTCTATCGGTCATATAACCATAATATGGCTAATAATATGAGTTAGTTTGATAACAGTGAGTGTAATAAGTATAGTAATTGTCGTTATATCGATCATATAAGCATAATATGGCTAATAATATGAGTTAGATTGATAATAATAAGAGTAATGATTATAGTAATTGTCGTCCTATCGATCATATAAGCATAATATGGCTAATAATATGAGTTGGATTGATAATAATAAGAGTAATAAGTATAGTAATTGTCGTTCTATCGATCATATAAGCACAATATGGCTAATAATATGAGTTAGATTGATAATAATGAGAGTAATATGTATAGTAATTGTCGTCCTATCGATCATATAAGCATAATATGGCTAATAATATGAGTTAGATTGATAATAATAAGAGTAATGAGTATAGTAATTGTCGTCCTATCGATCATATAAGCATAATATGGCTAATAATATGAGTTGGATTGATAATAATAAGAGTAATAAGTATAGTAATTGTCGTTCTATCGATCATATAAGCACAATATGGCTAATAATATGAGTTAGATTGATAATAATGAGAGTAATATGTATAGTAATTGTCGTCCTATCGATCATATAAGCATAATATGGCTAATAATGTGAGTTAGATTGATAATAATAAGAGTAATAAGTATAGAAATTGTCGTTCTATCGATCATATAAGCATAATATGGCTAATAATATGAGTTAGATTGATAATAATAAGAGTAATAAGCATAGTAATTGTCGTGCTATCGGTCATATAACCATAATATGGCTAATAATATGAGATAGATTGATAATAATGAGTGTAATAATTATAGTAATTGTCGTTATATCGATCATATAAGCAAAATATGGTTAATAATATGATTTAGATTGATAATGATAAGAGTAATCAGTATAGTAATTGTCGTCCTTTCGATCATATAAGCATAATATGGCTAATAATATGAGTTAGGTTGATAATAATAAGAGTAATAAGTATAGAAATTGTCGTTCTATCGGTCATATAACTATAATATGGCTAATAATATGAGTTAGATTGATAATAGTGAGTGTAATAAGTATAGTAATTGTCGTTCTATCGGTCATATAACCATAATATGGCCAATAATATGAGTTAGTTTGATAACAGTGAGTGTAATAAGTATAGTAATTGTCGTTATATCGATCATATAAGCATAATATGGCTACTAATATGATTTAGATTGATAATGATAAGAGTAATGAGTATAGTAATTGTCGTCCTATCGATCATATACGCATAATATGGCTAATAATATGAGTTAGATTGATAATAATATGAGTAATGAGTATAGTAATTGTCGTCCTATCGGTCATATAACCATAATATGGCTAATAATATGAGTTAGATTGATAATAGTGAGTGTAATAAGTATAGTAATTGTCGTTCTATCGGTCATATAACCATAATATGGCTAATAATATGCGTTAGTTTGATAACAGTGAGTGTAATAAGTATAGTAATTGTCGTTATATCGATCATATAAGCATAATATGGCTAATAATATGAGTTAGATTGATAATAATAAGAGTAATAAGTATAGTAATTGTCGTTCTATCGATCATATAAGCACAATATGGCTAATAATATGAGTTAGATTGATAATAATGAGAGTAATAAGTATAGTAATTGTCGTTATATCGATCATATAACCATAATATGGCTAATAATATGAGTTAGATTGATAATAGTGAGTGTAATAAGTATAGTAATTGTCGTTCTATCGGTCATACAACCATAATATGGCTAATAATATGAGTTAGTTTGATAACAGTGAGTGCAATAAGTATAGTAATTGTCGTTCTATCGGTCATATAACCATAATATGGCTAATAATATGAGTTAGATTGATAATAATAAGAGTAATGAGTATAGTAATTGTCGTCCTATCGATTATATAAGCATAATATGGCTAATAATATGAGTTAGATTGATAATAATGAGAGTAATATGTATAGTAATTGTCGTCCTATCGATCATATAAGCATAATTTGGCTAATAATGTGAGTTAGATTGATAATAATAAGAGTAATAAGTATAGTAATTGTCGTTCTATCGATCATATAAGCACAATATGGCTAATAATATGAGTTAGATTGATAATAATGAGAGTAATAAGTATAGTAATTGTCGTTATATCGATCATATAAGCATAATATGCCTAATAATATGAGTTAGATTGATAATAATAAGAGTAATGAGTATAGTAATTGTCGTCCTATCGATCATACAAGCATAATATGGCTAATAATATGAGTTAGATTGATAATAATAAGAGTAATGATTATAGTAATTGTCGTCCTATCGATCATATAAGCATAATATGGCTAATAATATGAGTTAGATTGATAATAATAAGAGTAATAAGTATAGTAATTGTCGTTCTATCGGTCATATAACCATAATATGGCTAATAATATGAGTTAGTTTGATAACAGTGAGTGTAATAAGTATAGTAATTGTCGTTCTATCGGTCATATAACCATAATATGGCTAATAATATGAGTTAGTTTGATAACAGTGAGTGTAATAAGTATAGTAATTGTCGTTATATCGATCATATAAGCATAATATGGCTAATAATATGATTTAGATTGATAATGATAAGAGTAATGAGTATAGTAATTGTCGTCCTATCGATCATATAAGCATAATATGGCTAATAATATGAGTTAGATTGATAATAATGAGAGTAATAAGTATAGTAATTGTCCTTCTATCGGTCATATAAGCATAATATGGCTAATAATATGAGTTAGATTGATAATAATAAGAGTAATAAGTATAGTAATTGTCGTTCTATCGGTCATATAACCATAATATGGCTAATAATATGAGTTAGATTGATAATAGTGAGTGTAATAAGTATAGTAATTGTCGTTCTATCGGTCATATAACCATAATATGGCTAATCATATGAGTTAGTTTGATAACAGTGAGTGTAATAAGTATAGTAATTGTCGTCCTATCGATCATTTAAGCATAATATGGCTAATAATATGAGTTAGATTGATAATAATGAGAGTAATAAGTATAGTAATTGTCCTTCTATCGGTCATATAACCATAATATGGCTAATCATATGAGTTAGTTTGATAACAGTGAGTGTAATAAGTATAGTAATTGTCGTTATATCGATCATATAAGCATAATATGGCTAATAATATGATTTAGATTGATAATGATAAGAGTAATGAATATAGTAATTGTCGTCCTATCGATCATATAAGCATAATATGGCTAATAATATGAGTTGGATTGATAATAATAAGAGTAATAAGTATAGTAATTGTCGTCCCATCGATTATATAAGCATAATATGGCTAATAATATGAGTTAGATTGATAATAATAAGAGTAATGATTATAGTAATTGTCGTCCTATCGATCATATAAGCATAATATGGCTAATAATATGAGTTGGATTGATAATAATAAGAGTAATAAGTATAGTAATTGTCGTCCTATCGATCATTTAAGCATAATATGGCTAATAATATGAGTTAGATTGATAATAATGAGAGTAATAAGTATAGTAATTGTCCTTCTATCGGTCATATAACCATAATATGGCTAATAATATGAGTTAGATTGATAATAGTGAGTGTAATAAGTATAGTAATTGTCGTTATATCGATCATATAAGCATAATATGGCTAATAATATGAGTTAGATTGATAATAATAAGAGTAATGAGTATAGTAATTGTCGTCCCATCGATTATATAAGCATAATATGGCTAATAATATGAGTTAGATTGATAATAATAAGAGTAATGATTATAGTAATTGTCGTCCTATCGATCATATAAGCATAATATGGCTAATAATATGAGTTGGATTGATAATAATAAGAGTAATAAGTATAGTAATTGTCGTTCTATCGATCATATAAGCACAATGTGGCTAATAATATGAGTTAGATTGATAATAATGAGAGTAATATGTATAGTAATTGTCGTCCTATCGATCATATAAGCATAATATGGCTAATAATGTGAGTTAGATTGATAATAATAAGAGTAATAAGTATAGTAATTGTCGTTCTATCGATCATATAAGCACAATATGGCTAATAATATGAGTTAGATTGATAATAATGAGAGTAATAAGTATAGTAATTGTCGTTATATCGATCATATAACCATAATATGGCTAATAATATGAGTTAGATTGATAATAGTGAGTGTAATAAGTATAGTAATTGTCGTTCTATCGGTCATACAACCATAATATGGCTAATAATATGAGTTAGTTTGATAACAGAGGAGTGTAATAAGTATAGTAATTGTCGTTCTATCGGTCATATAACCATAATATGGCTAATAATATGAGTTAGTTTGATAACAGTGAGTGTAATAAGTATAGTAATTGTCGTTATATCGATCATATAAGCATAATATGGCTAATAATATGATTTAGATTGATAATGATAAGAGTAATGAGTATAGTAATTGTCGTCCTATCGATCATATAAGCATAATATGGCTAATAATATGAGTTGGATTGATAATAATAAGAGTAATAAGTATAGTAATTGTCGTCCCATCGATTATATAAGCATAATATGGCTAATAATATGAGTTAGATTGATAATAATAAGAGTAATGATTATAGTAATTGTCGTCCTATCGATCATATAAGCATAATATGGCTAATAATATGAGTTGGATTGATAATAATAAGAGTAATAAGTATAGTAATTGTCGTTCTATCGATCATATAAGCACAATGTGGCTAATAATATGAGTTAGATTGATAATAGTGAGTGTAATAAGTATAGTAATTGTCGTTCTATCGGTCATATAACCATAATATGGCCAATAATATGAGTTAGTTTCATAACAGTGAGTGTAATAAGTATAGTAATTGTCGTTATATCGATCGTATAAGCATAATATGGCTAATAATATGATTTAGATTGATAATGATAAGAGTAATGAGTATAGTAATTGTCGTCCTATCGATCATATACGCATAATATGGCTAATAATATGAGTTAGTTTGATAACAGTGAGTGTAATAAGTATAGTAATTGTCGTTCTATCGGTCATATAACCATAATATGGCTAATAATATGAGTTAGTTTGATAACAGTGAGTGTAATAAGTATAGTAATTGTCGTTATATCGATCATATAAGCATAATATGGCTAATAATATGATTTAGATTGATAATGATAAGAGTAATGAGTATAGTAATTGTCGTCCTATCGATCATATAAGCATAATATGGCTAATAATATGAGTTAGATTGATAATAATGAGAGTAATAAGTATAGTAATTGTCCTTCTATCGGTCATATAACCATAATATGGCTAATAATATGAGTTAGATTGATAATAGTGAGTGTAATAAGTATAGTAATTGTCGTTCTATCGGTCATACAACCATAATATGGCTAATAATATGAGTTAGTTTGATAACAGTGAGTGTAATAAGTATAGTAATTGTCGTTCTATCGGTCATATAACCATAATATGGCTAATAATATGAGTTAGTTTGATAACAGTGAGTGTAATAAGTATAGTAATTGTCGTTATATCGATCATATAAGCATAATATGGCTAATAATATGATTTAGATTGATAATGATAAGAGTAATGAGTATAGTAATTGTCGTCCTATCGATCATATAAGCATAATATGGCTAATAATATGAGTTGGATTGATAATAATAAGAGTAATAAGTATAGTAATTGTCGTCCCATCGATTATATAAGCATAATATGGCTAATAATATGAGTTAGATTGATAATAATAAGAGTAATGATTATAGTAATTGTCGTCCTATCGATCATATAAGCATAATATGGCTAATAATATGAGTTGGATTGATAATAATAAGAGTAATAAGTATAGTAATTGTCGTTCTATCGATCATATAAGCACAATGTGGCTAATAATATGAGTTAGATTGATAATAGTGAGTGTAATAAGTATAGTAATTGTCGTTCTATCGGTCATATAACCATAATATGGCCAATAATATGAGTTAGTTTCATAACAGTGAGTGTAATAAGTATAGTAATTGTCGTTATATCGATCGTATAAGCATAATATGGCTAATAATATGATTTAGATTGATAATGATAAGAGTAATGAGTATAGTAATTGTCGTCCTATCGATCATATACGCATAATATGGCTAATAATATGAGTTAGTTTGATAACAGTGAGTGTAATAAGTATAGTAATTGTCGTTCTATCGGTCATATAACCATAATATGGCTAATAATATGAGTTAGTTTGATAACAGTGAGTGTAATAAGTATAGTAATTGTCGTTATATCGATCATATAAGCATAATATGGCTAATAATATGATTTAGATTGATAATGATAAGAGTAATGAGTATAGTAATTGTCGGCCTATCGATCATATAAGCATAATATGGCTAATAATATGAGTTAGATTGATAATAATGAGAGTAATAAGTATAGTAATTGTCCTTCTATCGGTCATATAACCATAATATGGCTAATAATATGAGTTAGTTTTATAACAGTGAGTGTAATAAGTATAGTAATTGTCGTTCTATCGGTCATATAACCATAATATGGCTAATAATATGAGTTAGTTTGATAACAGTGAGTGTAATAAGTATAGTAATTGTCGTTATATCGATCATATAAGCATGATATGGCTAATAATATGATTTAGATTGATAATGATAAGAGTAATGAGTATAGTAATTGTCGTCCTATCGATCATTTAAGCATAATATGGCTAATAATATGAGTTAGATTGATAATAATGAGAGTAATAAGTATAGTAATTGTCCTTCTATCGGTCATATAACCATAATATGGCTAATAATATGAGTTAGATTGATAATAGTGAGTGTAATAAGTATAGTAATTGTCGTTCTATCGGTCATATAACCATAATATGGCTAATCATATGAGTTAGTTTGATAACAGTGAGTGTAATAAGTATAGTAATTGTCGTCCTATCGATCATTTAAGCATAATATGGCTAATAATATGAGTTAGATTGATAATAATGAGAGTAATAAGTATAGTAATTGTCCTTCTATCGGTCATATAACCATAATATGGCTAATCATATGAGTTAGTTTGATAACAGTGAGTGTAATAAGTATAGTAATTGTCGTTATATCGATCATATAAGCATAATATGGCTAATAATATGATTTAGATTGATAATGATAAGAGTAATGAATATAGTAATTGTCGTCCTATCGATCATATAAGCATAATATGGCTAATAATATGAGTTGGATTGATAATAATAAGAGTAATAAGTATAGTAATTGTCGTCCCATCGATTATATAAGCATAATATGGCTAATAATATGAGTTAGATTGATAATAATAAGAGTAATGATTATAGTAATTGTCGTCCTATCGATCATATAAGCATAATATGGCTAATAATATGAGTTGGATTGATAATAATAAGAGTAATAAGTATAGTAATTGTCGTCCTATCGATCATTTAAGCATAATATGGCTAATAATATGAGTTAGATTGATAATAATGAGAGTAATAAGTATAGTAATTGTCCTTCTATCGGTCATATAACCATAATATGGCTAATAATATGAGTTAGATTGATAATAGTGAGTGTAATAAGTATAGTAATTGTCGTTATATCGATCATATAAGCATAATATGGCTAATAATATGAGTTAGATTGATAATAATAAGAGTAATGAGTATAGTAATTGTCGTCCCATCGATTATATAAGCATAATATGGCTAATAATATGAGTTAGATTGATAATAATAAGAGTAATGATTATAGTAATTGTCGTCCTATCGATCATATAAGCATAATATGGCTAATAATATGAGTTGGATTGATAATAATAAGAGTAATAAGTATAGTAATTGTCGTTCTATCGATCATATAAGCACAATGTGGCTAATAATATGAGTTAGATTGATAATAATGAGAGTAATATGTATAGTAATTGTCGTCCTATCGATCATATAAGCATAATATGGCTAATAATGTGAGTTAGATTGATAATAATAAGAGTAATAAGTATAGTAATTGTCGTTCTATCGATCATATAAGCACAATATGGCTAATAATATGAGTTAGATTGATAATAATGAGAGTAATAAGTATAGTAATTGTCGTTATATCGATCATATAACCATAATATGGCTAATAATATGAGTTAGATTGATAATAGTGAGTGTAATAAGTATAGTAATTGTCGTTCTATCGGTCATACAACCATAATATGGCTAATAATATGAGTTAGTTTGATAACAGAGGAGTGTAATAAGTATAGTAATTGTCGTTCTATCGGTCATATAACCATAATATGGCTAATAATATGAGTTAGTTTGATAACAGTGAGTGTAATAAGTATAGTAATTGTCGTTATATCGATCATATAAGCATAATATGGCTAATAATATGATTTAGATTGATAATGATAAGAGTAATGAGTATAGTAATTGTCGTCCTATCGATCATATAAGCATAATATGGCTAATAATATGAGTTGGATTGATAATAATAAGAGTAATAAGTATAGTAATTGTCGTCCCATCGATTATATAAGCATAATATGGCTAATAATATGAGTTAGATTGATAATAATAAGAGTAATGATTATAGTAATTGTCGTCCTATCGATCATATAAGCATAATATGGCTAATAATATGAGTTGGATTGATAATAATAAGAGTAATAAGTATAGTAATTGTCGTTCTATCGATCATATAAGCACAATGTGGCTAATAATATGAGTTAGATTGATAATAGTGAGTGTAATAAGTATAGTAATTGTCGTTCTATCGGTCATATAACCATAATATGGCCAATAATATGAGTTAGTTTCATAACAGTGAGTGTAATAAGTATAGTAATTGTCGTTATATCGATCGTATAAGCATAATATGGCTAATAATATGATTTAGATTGATAATGATAAGAGTAATGAGTATAGTAATTGTCGTCCTATCGATCATATACGCATAATATGGCTAATAATATGAGTTAGTTTGATAACAGTGAGTGTAATAAGTATAGTAATTGTCGTTCTATCGGTCATATAACCATAATATGGCTAATAATATGAGTTAGTTTGATAACAGTGAGTGTAATAAGTATAGTAATTGTCGTTATATCGATCATATAAGCATAATATGGCTAATAATATGATTTAGATTGATAATGATAAGAGTAATGAGTATAGTAATTGTCGTCCTATCGATCATATAAGCATAATATGGCTAATAATATGAGTTAGATTGATAATAATGAGAGTAATAAGTATAGTAATTGTCCTTCTATCGGTCATATAACCATAATATGGCTAATAATATGAGTTAGATTGATAATAGTGAGTGTAATAAGTATAGTAATTGTCGTTCTATCGGTCATACAACCATAATATGGCTAATAATATGAGTTAGTTTGATAACAGTGAGTGTAATAAGTATAGTAATTGTCGTTCTATCGGTCATATAACCATAATATGGCTAATAATATGAGTTAGTTTGATAACAGTGAGTGTAATAAGTATAGTAATTGTCGTTATATCGATCATATAAGCATAATATGGCTAATAATATGATTTAGATTGATAATGATAAGAGTAATGAGTATAGTAATTGTCGTCCTATCGATCATATAAGCATAATATGGCTAATAATATGAGTTGGATTGATAATAATAAGAGTAATAAGTATAGTAATTGTCGTCCCATCGATTATATAAGCATAATATGGCTAATAATATGAGTTAGATTGATAATAATAAGAGTAATGATTATAGTAATTGTCGTCCTATCGATCATATAAGCATAATATGGCTAATAATATGAGTTGGATTGATAATAATAAGAGTAATAAGTATAGTAATTGTCGTTCTATCGATCATATAAGCACAATGTGGCTAATAATATGAGTTAGATTGATAATAGTGAGTGTAATAAGTATAGTAATTGTCGTTCTATCGGTCATATAACCATAATATGGCCAATAATATGAGTTAGTTTCATAACAGTGAGTGTAATAAGTATAGTAATTGTCGTTATATCGATCGTATAAGCATAATATGGCTAATAATATGATTTAGATTGATAATGATAAGAGTAATGAGTATAGTAATTGTCGTCCTATCGATCATATACGCATAATATGGCTAATAATATGAGTTAGTTTGATAACAGTGAGTGTAATAAGTATAGTAATTGTCGTTCTATCGGTCATATAACCATAATATGGCTAATAATATGAGTTAGTTTGATAACAGTGAGTGTAATAAGTATAGTAATTGTCGTTATATCGATCATATAAGCATAATATGGCTAATAATATGATTTAGATTGATAATGATAAGAGTAATGAGTATAGTAATTGTCGGCCTATCGATCATATAAGCATAATATGGCTAATAATATGAGTTAGATTGATAATAATGAGAGTAATAAGTATAGTAATTGTCCTTCTATCGGTCATATAACCATAATATGGCTAATAATATGAGTTAGTTTTATAACAGTGAGTGTAATAAGTATAGTAATTGTCGTTCTATCGGTCATATAACCATAATATGGCTAATAATATGAGTTAGTTTGATAACAGTGAGTGTAATAAGTATAGTAATTGTCGTTATATCGATCATATAAGCATGATATGGCTAATAATATGATTTAGATTGATAATGATAAGAGTAATGAGTATAGTAATTGTCGTCCTATCGATCATTTAAGCATAATATGGCTAATAATATGAGTTAGATTGATAATAATGAGAGTAATAAGTATAGTAATTGTCCTTCTATCGGTCATATAACCATAATATGGCTAATAATATGAGTTAGATTGATAATAGTGAGTGTAATAAGTATAGTAATTGTCGTTATATCGATCATATAAGCATAATATGGCTAATAATATGATTTAGATTGATAATAATAAGAGTAATGAGTATAGTAATTGTCGTCCTACCGATTATATAAGCATAATATGGCTAATAATATGAGTTAGATTGATAATAATGAGAGTAATATGTATAGTAATTGTCGTCCTATCGATCATATAAGCATAATTTGGCTAATAATATGAGTTAGATTGATAATAATAAGAGTAATAAGTATAGTAATTGTCGTTCTATCGATCATATAAGCACAATATGGCTAATAATATGAGTTTGATTGATAATAATGAGAGTAATAAGTATAGTAATTGACGTTCTATCGATCATATAAGCACAATATGGCTAATAATATGAGTTAGATTGATAATAATGAGAGTAATAAGTATAGTAATTGTCGTTATATCGATCATATGAGCATAATATGCCTAATATTATGAGTTAGATTGATAATAATAAGAGTAATGAGTATAGTAATTGTCGTCCTATCGATCATACAAGCATAATATGGCTAATAATATGAGTTAGATTGATAATAATAAGAGTAATGAGTATAGTAATTGTCGTCCTATCGATCATATAAGCATAATATGGCTAATAATATGAGTTAGATTGATAATAATAAGAGTAATAAGTATAGTAATTGTCGTTCTATCGGTCATATAACCATAATATGGCTAATAATATGAGTTAGATTGATAATAGTGAGTGTAATAAGTATAGTAATTGTCGTTCTATCGGTCATATAACCATAATATGGCTAATAATATGAGTTAGTTTGATAACAGTGAGTGTAATAAGTATAGTAATTGTCGTTCTATCGGTCATATAACCATAATATGGCTAATAATATGAGTTAGTTTGATAACAGTGAGTGTAATAAGTATAGTAATTGTCGTTATATCGATCATATAAGCATAATATGGCTAATAATATGATTTAGATTGATAATGATAAGAGTAATGAGTATAGTAATTGTCGTCCTATCGATCATATAAGCATAATATGGCTAATAATATGAGTTAGATTGATAATAATGAGAGTAATAAGTATAGTAATTGTCCTTCTATCGGTCATATAACCATAATATGGCTAATAATATGAGTTAGATTGATAATAGTGAGTGTAATAAGTATAGTAATTGTCGTTCTATCGGTCATATAACCATAATATGGCCAATAATATGTGTTAGTTTGATAACAGTGAGTGTAATAAGTATAGTAATTGTCGTTATATCGATCATATAAGCATAATATGGCTAATAATATGATTTAGATTGATAATGATAAGAGTAATGAGTATAGTAATTGTCGTGCTATCGGTCATATAACCATAATATGGCTAATAATATGAGTTAGATTGATAACAGTTAGTGTAATAAGTATAGTAATTGTCGTTCTATCGGTCATATAACCATAATATGGCTAATAATATGAGTTAGTTTGATAACAGTGAGTGTAATAAGTATAGTAATTGTCGTTATATCGATCATATAAGCATAATATGGCTAATAATATGATTTAGGTTGATAATGATAAGAGTAATGAGTATAGTAATTGTCGTCCTATCGATCATATAAGCATAATATGGCTAATAATATGAGTTAGATTGATAATAATGAGAGTAATAAGTATAGTAATTGTCGTTCTATCGATCATATAAGCATAATATGGCTAATAATATGAGTTAGATTGATAATAATAAGAGTAATAAGCATAGTAATTGTCGTTCTATCGGTCATATAACCATAATATGGCTAATAATATGAGTTACATTGATAATAATGAGAGTAATAAGTATAGTAATTGTCGTTATATCGATCATATAAGCATAATATGGCTAATAATATGAGTTAGATTGATAATAATAAGAGTAATGAGTATAGTAATTGTCGTCCTATCGATCATATAAGCATAATATGGCTAATAATATGAGTTAGATTGATAATAATAAGAGTAATAAGTATAGTAATTGTCGTTCTATCGGTCATATCACCATAATATGGCTAATAATATGAGTTAGATTGATAATAGTGAGTGTAATAAGTATAGTAATTGTCGTTCTATCGGTCATATAACCATAATATGGCTAATAATATGAGTTAGTTTGATAACAGTGAGTGTAATAAGTATAGTAATTGTCGTTATATCGATCATATAAGCATAATTTGGCTAATAATATGATTTAGATTGATAATAATAAGAGTAATGAGTATAGTAATTGTCGTCCCATCGATTATATAAGCATAATATGGCTAATAATATGAGTTAGATTGATAATAATAAGAGTAATAAGTATAGTAATTGTCGTTCTATCGATCATATAAGCACAATATGGCTAATAATATGAGTTAGATTGATAATGATAAGAGTAATGAGTATAGTAATTGTCGTCCTATCGATCATATAAGCATAATATGGCTAATAATATGAGTTAGATTGATAATAGTGAGTGTAATAAGTATAGTAATTGTCGTTCTATCGGTCATACAACCATAATATGGCTAATAATATGAGTTAGTTTGATAATAGTGAGTGTAATAAGTATAGTAATTGTCGTTCTATCGGTCATATAACCATAATATGGCCAATAATATGAGTTAGTTTGATAACAGTGAGTGTAATAAGTATAGTAATTGTCGTTATATCGATCATGTAAGCATAATATGGCTAATAATATGATTTAGATTGATAATGATAAGAGTAATGAGTATAGTAATTGTCGTCCTATCGACCATATAAGCATAATATGGCTAATAATATGAGTTAGATTGATAATAATGAGAGTAATAAGTATAGTAATTGTCGTTCTATCGATCATATAAGCATAATATGGCTAATAATATGAGTTAGATTGATAATAATAAGAGTAATAAGCATAGTAATTGTCGTTCTATCGGTCATATAACCATAATATGGCTAATAATATGAGTTACATTGATAATAATGAGAGTAATAAGTATAGTAATTGTCGTTATATCGATCATATAAGCATAATATGGCTAATAATATGAGTTAGATTGATAATAATAAGAGTAATGAGTATAGTAATTGTCGTCCTATCGATCATATAAGCATAATATGGCTAATAATATGAGTTAGATTGATAATAATAAGAGTAATAAGTATAGTAATTGTCGTTCTATCGGTCATATCACCATAATATGGCTAATAATATGAGTTAGATTGATAATAGTGAGTTTAATAAGTATAGTAATTGTCGTTCTATCGGTCATATAACCATAATATGGCTAATAATATGAGTTAGTTTGATAACAGTGAGTGTAATAAGTATAGTAATTGTCGTTATATCGATCATATAAGCATAATATGGCTAATAATATGATTTAGATTGAGAATAATAAGAGTAATGAGTATAGTAATTGTCGTCCTATCGATTATATAAGCATAATATGGCTAATAATATGAGTTAGATTGATAATAATGAGAGTAATATGTATAGTAATTGTCGTCCTATCGATCATATAAGCATAATTTGGCTAATAATGTGAGTTAGATTGATAATAATAAGAGTAATAAGTATAGTAATTGTCGTTCTATCGATCATATAAGCACAATATGGCTAATAATATGAGTTAGATTGATAATAATGAGAGTAATAAGTATAGTAATTGTCGTTATATCGATCATATAAGCATAATATGCCTAATAATATGAGTTAGATTGATAATAATAAGTGTAATGAGTATAGTAATTGTCGTCCTATCGATCATACAAGCATAATATGGCTAATAATATGAGTTAGATTGATAATAATAAGAGTAATGAGTATAGTAATTGTCGTCCTATCGATCATATAAGCATAATATGGCTAATAATATGAGTTAGATTGATAATAATAAGAGTAATAAGTATAGTAATTGTCGTTCTATCGGTCATATCACCATAATATGGCTAATAATATGAGTTAGATTGATAATAGTGAGTTTAATAAGTATAGTAATTGTCGTTCTATCGGTCATATAACCATAATATGGCTAATAATATGAGTTAGATTGATAATAGTGAGTGTAATAAGTATAGTAATTGTCGTTCTATCGGTCATATAACCATAATATGGCTAATAATATGAGTTAGTTTGATAACAGTGAGTGTAATAAGTATAGTAATTGTCGTTCTATCGGTCATATAACCATAATATGGCTAATAATATGATTTAGATTGATAATGATAAGAGTAATGAGTATAGTAATTGTCGTCCTATCGGTCATATCACCATAATATGGCTAATAATATGAGTTAGATTGATAATAGTGAGTTTAATAAGTATAGTAATTGTCGTTCTATCGGTCATATAACCATAATATGGCTAATAATATGAGTTAGATTGATAATAGTGAGTGTAATAAGTATAGTAATTGTCGTTCTATCGGTCATATAACCATAATATGGCTAATAATATGAGTTAGTTTGATAACAGTGAGTGTAATAAGTATAGTAATTGTCGTTCTATCGGTCATATAACCATAATATGGCTAATAATATGATTTAGATTGATAATGATAAGAGTAATGAGTATAGTAATTGTCGTCCTATCGATCATATAAGCATAATATGGCTAATAATATGAGTTAGATTGATAATAATGAGAGTAATAAGTATAGTAATTGTCCTTCTATCGGTCATATAACCATAATATGGCTAATAATATGAGTTAGTTTGATAACAGTGAGTGTAATAAGTATAGTAATTGTCGTTCTATCGGTCATATAACCATAATATGGCTAATAATATGAGTTAGTTTGATAACAGTGAGTGTAATAAGTATAGTAATTGTCGTTATATCGATCATATAAGCATGATATGGCTAATAATATGATTTAGATTGATAATGATAAGAGTAATGAGTATAGTAATTGTCGTCCTATCGATCATTTAAGCATAATATGGCTAATAATATGAGTTAGATTGATAATAATGAGAGTAATAAGTATATTAATTGTCGTTATATCGATCATATAAGCATAATATGCCTAATAATATGAGTTAGATTGATAATAATAAGAGTAATGAGTATAGTAATTGTCGTCCTATCGATCATACAAGCATAATATGGCTAATAATATGAGTTAGATTGATAATAATAAGAGTAATGAGTATAGTAATTGTCGTCCTATCGATCATGTAAGCATAATATGGCTAATAATATGAGTTAGATTGATAATAATAAGAGTAATGAGTATAGTAATTGTCGTCCTATCGATCATAGAAGCATAATATGGCTAATAAAATGAGTTAGATTGATAATAATTAGAGTAATGAGTATAGTAATTGTCGTCCTATCGATCATATAAGCATAATATGGCTAATAATATGTGTTAGACTGATAATAATAAGAGTAATGAGTATAGTTATTGTCGTCCTATCGATCATATAAGCATAATATGGCTAATAATATGAGTTAGATTGATAATAATAAGAGTAATGAGTATAGTAATTGTCGTCCTATCGATCATAGAAGCATAATATGGCTAATAATATGAGTTAGATTGATAATAATAAGAGTAATGAGTATAGTAATTGTCGTCCTATCGATCATATAAGCATAATATGGCTAATAATATGAGTTAGACTGATAATAATAAGAGTAATGAGTATAGTTGTTGTCGTCCTATCGATCATATAAGCATAATTTGGATAATAATATGAGTTAGATTGATAATAATAAGAGTAATGAGTATAGTAATTGTCGTCCTATCGATCATATAAGCATAATATGGCTAATAATATGAGTTAGATTGATAACAGTGAGTGTAATAAGTATAGTAATTGTCGTTATATCGATCATATAAGCATAATATGGCTAATAATATGAGTTAGATTGATAATAATAAGAGTAATGAGTATAGTAATTGTCGTCCTATCGATCATATAAGCATAATATGGCTAATAATATGAGTTAGATTGATAATAATAAGAGTAATAAGTATAGTAATTGTCGTTCTATCGGTCATATAACCATAATATGGCTAGTAATATGAGTTGGATTGATAACAGTGAGTGTAATAAGTATAGTAATTGTCGTTACATCGATCATATAAGCATAATATGCCTAATAATATGAGTTAGATTGATAATAATAAGAGTAATGAGTATAGTAATTGTCGTCCTATCGATCATATAAGCATAATATGGCTAATAATATGAGTTAGATTGATAATAATAAGAGTAATGAGTATAGTAATTGTCGTCCTATCGATCATATAAGCATAATATGGCTAATAATATGAGTTAGATTGATAATAATAAGAGTGATGAGTATAGTAATTGTCGTCCTATCGATCATATAAGCATAATATGGCTAATAATATGAGTTAGATTGATAATAATAAGAGTAATGAGTATAGTTATTGTCGTCCTATCGATCATATAAGCATAATATGGCTAATAATATGAGTTAGATTGATAATAATAAGGGTAATAAGTATAGTAATTGTCGTTCTATCGGTCATATAACCATAATATGGCTAATAATATGAGTTAGTTTGATAACAGTGAGTGCAATAAGTATAGTAATTGTCGTTATATCGATCATATAAGCATAATATGGCTAATAATATGATTTAGATTGATAATGATAAGAGACATGAGTATAGTAATTGTCGTCCTATCGATCATATAAGCATAATATGGCTAATAATATGAGTTAGATTGATAATAATAAGAGTAATGGGTATAGTAATTGTCGTCCTATCGATTACATAAGCATAATATGGCTAATAATATGAGTTAGATTGATAATAATAAGAGTAATGATTATAGTAATTGTCGTCCTATCGATCATATAAGCATAATATGGCTAATAATATGAGTTGGATTGATAATAATAAGAGTAATAAGTATAGTAATTGTCGTTCTATCGATCATATAAGCACAATATGGCTAATAATATGAGTTAGATTGATAATAATGAGAGTAATATGTATAGTAATTGTCGTCCTATCGATCATATAAGCATAATATGGCTAATAATGTGAGTTAGATTGATAATAATAAGAGTAATAAGTATAGTAATTGTCGTTCTATCGATCATATAAGCATAATATGGCTAATAATATGATTTAGATTGATAATGATAAGAGTAATCAGTATAGTAATTGTCGTCCTATCGATCATATAAGCATAATATGGCTAATAATATGAGTTAGATTGATAATAATAAGAGTAATAAGTATAGTAATTGTCGTTCTATCGGTCATACAACCATAATATGGCTAATAATATGAGTTAGTTTGATAACAGTGAGTGTAATAAGTATAGTAATTGTCGTTCTATCGGTCATATAACCATAATATGGCTAATAATATGAGTTAGTTTGATAACAGTGAGTGTAATAAGTATAGTAATTGTCGTTATATCGATCATATAAGCATAATATGGCTAATAATATGATTTAGATTGATAATGATAAGAGCAATGAGTATAGTAATTGTCGTCCTATCGATCATATAAGCATAATATGGCTAATAATATGAGTTAGATTGATAATAATAAGAGTAATGAGTATAGTAATTGTCGTCCTATCGATCATATAAGCATAATATGGCTAATAATATGAGTTAGATTGATAATAATAAGAGTAATAAGTATAGTAATTGTCGTTCTATCGGTCATATCACCATAATATGGCTAATAATATGAGTTAGATTGATAATAGTGAGTGTAATAAGTATAGTAATTGTCGTTCTATCGGTCATATAACCATAATATGGCTAATAATATGAGTTAGTTTGATAACAGTGAGTGTAATAAGTATAGTAATTGTCGTTATATCGATCATATAAGCATAATATGGCTAATAATATGAGTTAGATTGATAATAATAAGAGTAATGATTATAGTAATTGTCGTCCTATCGATCATATAAGCATAATATGGCTAATAATATGAGTTGGATTGATAATAATAAGAGTAATAAGTATAGTAATTGTCGTTCTATCGATCATATAAGCACAATATGGCTAATAATATGAGTTAGATTGATAATAATGAGAGTAATATGTATAGTAATTGTCGTCCTATCGATCATATAAGCATAATATGGCTAATAATATGAGTTAGATTGATAATAATAAGAGTAATGAGTATAGTAATTGTCGTCCTATCGATCATATAAGCATAATATGGCTAATAATATGAGTTGGATTGATAATAATAAGAGTAATAAGTATAGTAATTGTCGTTCTATCGATCATATAAGCACAATATGGCTAATAATATGAGTTAGATTGATAATAATGAGAGTAATATGTATAGTAATTGTCGTCCTATCGGTCATATAACCATAATATGGCTAATAATATGAGTTAGTTTGATAACAGTGAGTGTAATAAGTATAGTAATTGTCGTTATATCGATCATATAAGCATAATATGGCTAATAATTTGATTTAGATTGATAATGTTAAGAGTAATGAGTATAGTAATTGTCGTCCTATCGATCATATAAGCATAATATGGCTAATAATATGAGTTAGATTGATAATAATAAGAGTAATGAGTATAGTAATTGTCGTCCTATCGATCATATAAGCATAATATGGCTAATAATATGAGTTAGATTGATAATAATAAGAGTAGTGAGTATAGTAATTGTCGTCCTATCGATTATATAAGCATAATATGGCTAATAATATGAGTTAGATTGATAATAATAAGAGTAATGATTATAGTAATTGTCGTCCTATCGATCATATAAGCATAATATGGCTAATAATATGAGTTAGATTGATAATAATGAGAGTAATATGTATAGTAATTGTCGTCCTATCGATCATATAAGCATAATATGGCTAATAATGTGAGTTAGATTGATAATAACAAGAGCAATAAGTATAGTAATTGTCGTTCTATCGATCATATAACCATAATATGGCTAATAATATGAGTTAGTTTGATAACAGTGAGTGTAATAAGTATAGTAATTGTCGTTCTATCGGTCATATAACCATAATATGGCTAATAATATGAGTTAGTTTGATAACAGTGAGTGTAATAAGTATAGTAATTGTCGTCCTATCGATCATATAAGCATAATATGGCTAATAATATGAGTTAGATTGATAATAATAGGAGTAATGAGTATAGTAATTGTCGTCCTATCGGTCATATAACCATAATATGGCTAATAATATGAGTTAGATTGATAATAATAAGAGTAATGAGTATAGTAATTGTCGTGCTATCGATCATACAAGCATAATATGGCTAATAATATGAGTTAGATTGATAATAATAAGAGTAATGAGTATAGTAATTGTCGTCCTATCGATCATGTAAGCATAATATGGCTAATAATATGAGTTAGATTGATAATAATAAGAGTAATGAGTATAGTAATTGTCGTCCTATCGATCATAGAAGCATAATATGGCTAATAATATGAGTTAGATTGATAATAATTAGAGTAATGAGTATAGTAATTGTCGTCCTATCGATCATATAAGCATAATATGGCTAATAATATGTGTTAGACTGATAATAATAAGAGTAATGAGTATAGTTATTGTCGTCCTATCGATCATATAAGCATAATATGACTAATAATATGAGTTAGATTGATAATAATAAGAGTAATGAGTATAGTAATTGTCGTCCTATCGATCATAGAAGCATAATATGGCTAATAATATGAGTTAGATTGATAATAATAAGAGTAATGAGTATAGTAATTGTCGTCCTATCGATCATATAAGCATAATATGGCTAATAATATGAGTTAGACTGATAATAATAAGAGTAATGAGTATAGTTGTTGTCGTCCTATCGATCATATAAGCATAATATGGCTAATAATATGAGTTAGATTGATAATAATAAGAGTAATGAGTATAGTAATTGTCGTCCTATCGATCATATAAGCATAATATGGCTAATAATATGAGTTAGATTGATAATAATAAGAGTAATAAGTATAGTAATTGTCGTTCTATCGGTCATATAACCATAATATGGCTAGTAATATGAGTTGGATTGATAACAGTGAGTGTAATAAGTATAGTAATTGTCGTTACATCGATCATATAAGCATAATATGCCTAATAATATGAGTTAGATTGATAATAATAAGAGTAATGAGTATAGTAATTGTCGTCCTATCGATCATATAAGCATAATATGGCTAATAATATGAGTTAGATTGATAATAATAAGAGTAATGAGTATAGTAATTGTCGTCCTATCGATCATATAAGCATAATATGGCTAATAATATGAGTTAGATTGATAATAATAAGAGTGATGAGTATAGTAATTGTCGTCCTATCGATCATATAAGCATAATATGGCTAATAATATGAGTTAGATTGATAATAATAAGAGTAATGAGTATAGTTATTGTCGTCCTATCGATCATATAAGCATAATATGGCTAATAATATGAGTTAGATTGATAATAATAAGAGTAATAAGTATAGTAATTGTCGTTCTATCGGTCATATAACCATAATATGGCTAATAATATGAGTTAGTTTGATAACAGTGAGTGCAATAAGTATAGTAATTGTCGTTATATCGATCATATAAGCATAATATGGCTAATAATATGAGTTAGATTGATAATAATAAGAGTAATGATTATAGTAATTGTCGTCCTATCGATCATATAAGCATAATATGGCTAATAATATGAGTTAGATTGATAATAATGAGAGTAATATGTATAGTAATTGTCGTCCTATCGATCATATAAGCATAATATGGCTAATAATGTGAGTTAGATTGATAATAATAAGAGCAATAAGTATAGTAATTGTCGTTCTATCGATCATATAACCATAATATGGCTAATAATATGAGTTAGTTTGATAACAGTGAGTGTAATAAGTATAGTAATTGTCGTTCTATCGGTCATATAACCATAATATGGCTAATAATATGAGTTAGTTTGATAACAGTGAGTGTAATAAGTATAGTAATTGTCGTCCTATCGATCATATAAGCATAATATGGCTAATAATATGAGTTAGATTGATAATAATAGGAGTAATGAGTATAGTAATTGTCGTCCTATCGGTCATATAACCATAATATGGCTAATAATATGAGTTAGATTGATAATAATAAGAGTAATGAGTATAGTAATTGTCGTCCTATCGATCATACAAGCATAATATGGCTAATAATATGAGTTAGATTGATAATAATAAGAGTAATGAGTATAGTAATTGTCGTCCTATCGATCATGTAAGCATAATATGGCTAATAATATGAGTTAGATTGATAATAATAAGAGTAATGAGTATAGTAATTGTCGTCCTATCGATCATAGAAGCATAATATGGCTAATAATATGAGTTAGATTGATAATAATTAGAGTAATGAGTATAGTAATTGTCGTCCTATCGATCATATAAGCATAATATGGCTAATAATATGTGTTAGACTGATAATAATAAGAGTAATGAGTATAGTTATTGTCGTCCTATCGATCATATAAGCATAATATGGCTAATAATATGAGTTAGATTGATAATAATAAGAGTAATGAGTATAGTTATTGTCGTCCTATCGATCATAGAAGCATAATATGGCTAATAATATGAGTTAGATTGATAATAATAAGAGTAATGAGTATAGTAATTGTCGTCCTATCGATCATATAAGCATAACATGGCTAATAATATGTGTTAGACTGATAATAATAAGAGTAATGAGTATAGTTATTGTCGTCCTATCGATCATATAAGCATAATATGGCTAATAATATGAGTTAGATTGATAATAATAAGAGTAATGAGTATAGTTATTGTCGTCCTATCGATCATAGAAGCATAATATGGCTAATAATATGAGTTAGATTGATAATAATAAGAGTAATGAGTATAGTAATTGTCGTCCTATCGATCATATAAGCATAATATGGCTAATAATATGAGTTAGACTGATAATAATAAGAGTAATGAGTATAGTTGTTGTCGTCCTATCGATCATATAAGCATAATATGGCTAATAATATGAGTTAGATTGATAATAATAAGAGTAATGAGTATAGTAATTGTCGTCCTATCGATCATATAAGCATAATATGGCTAATAATATGAGTTAGATTGATAACAGTAAGTGTAATAAGTATAGTAATTGTCGTTATATCGATCATATAAGCATAATATGGCTAATAATATGAGTTAGATTGATAATAATAAGAGTAATGAGTATAGTAATTGTCGTCCTATCGATCATATAAGCATAATATGGCTAATAATATGAGTTAGATTGATAATAATAAGAGTAATAAGTATAGTAATTGTCGTTCTATCGGTCATATAACCATAATATGGCTAATAATATGAGTTAGATTGATAATAGTGAGTGTAATAAGTATAGTAATTGTCGTTCTATCGGTCATACAACCATAATATGGCTAATAATATGAGTTAGTTTGATAGCAGTGAGTGTAATAAGTATAGTAATTGTCGTTCTATCGGTCATATAACCATAATATGGCTAATAATATGAGTTAGTTTGATAACAGTGAGTGTAATAAGTATAGTAATTGTCGTTATATCGATCATATAAGCATAATATGGCTAATAATATGATTTAGATTGATAATGATAAGAGTAATGAGTATAGTAATTGTCGTCCTATCGATCATATAAGCATAATATGGCTAATAATATGAGTTAGATTGATAATAATAAGAGTAATGAGTATAGTAATTGTCGTCCTATCGATCATATAAGCATAATATGGCTAATAATATGAGTTAGATTGATAATAATAAGAGTAATAAGTATAGTAATTGTCGTTCTATCGGTCATATCACCATAATATGGCTAATAATATGAGTTAGATTGATAATAGTGAGTGTAATAAGTATAGTAATTGTCGTTCTATCGGTCATATAACCATAATATGGCTAATAATATGAGTTAGTTTGATAACAGTGAGTGTAATAAGTATAGTAATTGTCGTTATATCGATCATATAAGCATAATATGGCTAATAATATGAGTTAGATTGATAATAATAAGAGTAATGAGTATAGTAATTGTCGTCCTATCGATCATATAAGCATAATATGGCTAATAATATGAGTTAGATTGATAATAATGAGAGTAATAAGTATAGTAATTGTCGTTCTATCGATCATATAAGCATAATATGGCTAATAATATGAGTTAGATTGATAATAATAAGAGTAATAAGCATAGTAATTGTCGTGCTATCGGTCATATAACCATATATTGGCTAATAATATGAGTTAGATTGCTAATAATAAGAGTAATAAGCATAGTAATTGTCGTTCTATCGGTCATATAACCATAATATGGCTAATAATATGAGTTAGATTGATAATAATAAGAGTAATAAGTATAGTAATTGTCGTTCTATCGGTCATATCACCATAATATGGCTAATAATATGAGTTAGATTGATAATAGTGAGTGTAATAAGTATAGTAATTGTCGTTCTATCGGTCATATAACCATAATATGGCTAATAATATGAGTTAGTTTGATAACAGTGAGTGTAATAAGTATAGTAATTGTCGTTATATCGATCATATAAGCATAATATGGCTAATAATTTGATTTAGATTGATAATGTTAAGAGTAATGAGTATAGTAATTGTCGTCCTATCGATCATATAAGCATAATATGGCTAATAATATGAGTTAGATTGATAATAATAAGAGTAATGGGTATAGTAATTGTCGTCCTATCGATCATATAAGCATAATATGGCTAATAATATGAGTTAGATTGATAATAATAAGAGTAGTGAGTATAGTAATTGTCGTCCTATCGATTATATAAGCATAATATGGCTAATAATATGAGTTAGATTGATAATAATAAGAGTAATGATTATAGTAATTGTCGTCCTATCGATCATATAAGCATAATATGGCTAATAATATGAGTTAGATTGATAATAATGAGAGTAATATGTATAGTAATTGTCGTCCTATCGATCATATAAGCATAATATGGCTAATAATGTGAGTTAGATTGATAATAACAAGAGCAATAAGTATAGTAATTGTCGTTCTATCGATCATATAACCATAATATGGCTAATAATATGAGTTAGTTTGATAACAGTGAGTGTAATAAGTATAGTAATTGTCGTTCTATCGGTCATATAACCATAATATGGCTAATAATATGAGTTAGTTTGATAACAGTGAGTGTAATAAGTATAGTAATTGTCGTCCTATCGATCATATAAGCATAATATGGCTAATAATATGAGTTAGATTGATAATAATAGGAGTAATGAGTATAGTAATTGTCGTCCTATCGGTCATATAACCATAATATGGCTAATAATATGAGTTAGATTGATAATAATAAGAGTAATGAGTATAGTAATTGTCGTCCTATCGATCATACAAGCATAATATGGCTAATAATATGAGTTAGATTGATAATAATAAGAGTAATGAGTATAGTAATTGTCATCCTATCGATCATGTAAGCATAATATGGCTAATAATATGAGTTAGATTGATAATAATAAGAGTAATGAGTATAGTAATTGTCGTCCTATCGATCATAGAAGCATAATATGGCTAATAATATGAGTTAGATTGATAATAATTAGAGTAATGAGTATAGTAATTGTCGTCCTATCGATCATATAAGCATAATATGGCTAATAATATGTGTTAGACTGATAATAATAAGAGTAATGAGTATAGTTATTGTCGTCCTATCGATCATATAAGCATAATATGACTAATAATATGAGTTAGATTGATAATAATAAGAGTAATGAGTATAGTAATTGTCGTCCTATCGATCATAGAAGCATAATATGGCTAATAATATGAGTTAGATTGATAATAATAAGAGTAATGAGTATAGTAATTGTCGTCCTATCGATCATATAAGCATAATATGGCTAATAATATGAGTTAGATTGATAATAATAAGAGTGATGAGTATAGTAATTGTCGTCCTATCGATCATATAAGCATAATATGGCTAATAATATGAGTTAGATTGATAATAATAAGAGTAATGAGTATAGTTATTGTCGTCCTATCGATCATATAAGCATAATATGGCTAATAATATGAGTTAGATTGATAATAATAAGAGTAATAAGTATAGTAATTGTCGTTCTATCGGTCATATAACCATAATATGGCTAATAATATGAGTTAGTTTGATAACAGTGAGTGCAATAAGTATAGTAATTGTCGTTATATCGATCATATAAGCATAATATGGCTAATAATATGAGTTAGATTGATAATAATAAGAGTAATGATTATAGTAATTGTCGTCCTATCGATCATATAAGCATAATATGGCTAATAATATGAGTTAGATTGATAATAATGAGAGTAATATGTATAGTAATTGTCGTCCTATCGATCATATAAGCATAATATGGCTAATAATGTGAGTTAGATTGATAATAATAAGAGCAATAAGTATAGTAATTGTCGTTCTATCGATCATATAACCATAATATGGCTAATAATATGAGTTAGTTTGATAACAGTGAGTGTAATAAGTATAGTAATTGTCGTTCTATCGGTCATATAACCATAATATGGCTAATAATATGAGTTAGTTTGATAACAGTGAGTGTAATAAGTATAGTAATTGTCGTCCTATCGATCATATAAGCATAATATGGCTAATAATATGAGTTAGATTGATAATAATAGGAGTAATGAGTATAGTAATTGTCGTCCTATCGGTCATATAACCATAATATGGCTAATAATATGAGTTAGATTGATAATAATAAGAGTAATGAGTATAGTAATTGTCGTCCTATCGATCATACAAGCATAATATGGCTAATAATATGAGTTAGATTGATAATAATAAGAGTAATGAGTATAGTAATTGTCGTCCTATCGATCATGTAAGCATAATATGGCTAATAATATGAGTTAGATTGATAATAATAAGAGTAATGAGTATAGTAATTGTCGTCCTATCGATCATAGAAGCATAATATGGCTAATAATATGAGTTAGATTGATAATAATTAGAGTAATGAGTATAGTAATTGTCGTCCTATCGATCATATAAGCATAATATGGCTAATAATATGTGTTAGACTGATAATAATAAGAGTAATGAGTATAGTTATTGTCGTCTTATCGATCATATAAGCATAATATGGCTAATAATATGAGTTAGATTGATAATAATAAGAGTAATGAGTATAGTTATTGTCGTCCTATCGATCATAGAAGCATAATATGGCTAATAATATGAGTTAGATTGATAATAATAAGAGTAATGAGTATAGTAATTGTCGTCCTATCGATCATATAAGCATAATATGGCTAATAATATGTGTTAGACTGATAATAATAAGAGTAATGAGTATAGTTATTGTCGTCCTATCGATCATATAAGCATAATATGGCTAATAATATGAGTTAGATTGATAATAATAAGAGTAATGAGTATAGTTATTGTCGTCCTATCGATCATAGAAGCATAATATGGCTAATAATATGAGTTAGATTGATAATAATAAGAGTAATGAGTATAGTAATTGTCGTCCTATCGATCATATAAGCATAATATGGCTAATAATATGAGTTAGACTGATAATAATAAGAGTAATGAGTATAGTTGTTGTCGTCCTATCGATCATATAAGCATAATATGGCTAATAATATGAGTTAGATTGATAATAATAAGAGTAATGAGTATAGTAATTGTCGTCCTATCGATCATATAAGCATAATATGGCTAATAATATGAGTTAGATTGATAACAGTAAGTGTAATAAGTATAGTAATTGTCGTTATATCGATCATATAAGCATAATATGGCTAATAATATGAGTTAGATTGATAATAATAAGAGTAATGAGTATAGTAATTGTCGTCCTATCGATCATATAAGCATAATATGGCTAATAATATGAGTTAGATTGATAATAATAAGAGTAATAAGTATAGTAATTGTCGTTCTATCGGTCATATAACCATAATATGGCTAATAATATGAGTTAGATTGATAATAGTGAGTGTAATAAGTATAGTAATTGTCGTTCTATCGGTCATACAACCATAATATGGCTAATAATATGAGTTAGTTTGATAGCAGTGAGTGTAATAAGTATAGTAATTGTCGTTCTATCGGTCATATAACCATAATATGGCTAATAATATGAGTTAGTTTGATAACAGTGAGTGTAATAAGTATAGTAATTGTCGTTATATCGATCATATAAGCATAATATGGCTAATAATATGATTTAGATTGATAATGATAAGAGTAATGAGTATAGTAATTGTCGTCCTATCGATCATATAAGCATAATATGGCTAATAATATGAGTTAGATTGATAATAATAAGAGTAATGAGTATAGTAATTGTCGTCCTATCGATCATATAAGCATAATATGGCTAATAATATGAGTTAGATTGATAATAATAAGAGTAATAAGTATAGTAATTGTCGTTCTATCGGTCATATCACCATAATATGGCTAATAATATGAGTTAGATTGATAATAGTGAGTGTAATAAGTATAGTAATTGTCGTTCTATCGGTCATATAACCATAATATGGCTAATAATATGAGTTAGTTTGATAACAGTGAGTGTAATAAGTATAGTAATTGTCGTTATATCGATCATATAAGCATAATATGGCTAATAATATGAGTTAGATTGATAATAATAAGAGTAATGAGTATAGTAATTGTCGTCCTATCGATCATATAAGCATAATATGGCTAATAATATGAGTTAGATTGATAATAATGAGAGTAATAAGTATAGTAATTGTCGTTCTATCGATCATATAAGCATAATATGGCTAATAATATGAGTTAGATTGATAATAATAAGAGTAATAAGCATAGTAATTGTCGTGCTATCGGTCATATAACCATATATTGGCTAATAATATGAGTTAGATTGCTAATAATAAGAGTAATAAGCATAGTAATTGTCGTTCTATCGGTCATATAACCATAATATGGCTAATAATATGAGTTAGATTGATAATAATAAGAGTAATAAGTATAGTAATTGTCGTTCTATCGGTCATATCACCATAATATGGCTAATAATATGAGTTAGATTGATAATAGTGAGTGTAATAAGTATAGTAATTGTCGTTCTATCGGTCATATAACCATAATATGGCTAATAATATGAGTTAGTTTGATAACAGTGAGTGTAATAAGTATAGTAATTGTCGTTATATCGATCATATAAGCATAATATGGCTAATAATTTGATTTAGATTGATAATGTTAAGAGTAATGAGTATAGTAATTGTCGTCCTATCGATCATATAAGCATAATATGGCTAATAATATGAGTTAGATTGATAATAATAAGAGTAATGGGTATAGTAATTGTCGTCCTATCGATCATATAAGCATAATATGGCTAATAATATGAGTTAGATTGATAATAATAAGAGTAGTGAGTATAGTAATTGTCGTCCTATCGATTATATAAGCATAATATGGCTAATAATATGAGTTAGATTGATAATAATAAGAGTAATGATTATAGTAATTGTCGTCCTATCGATCATATAAGCATAATATGGCTAATAATATGAGTTAGATTGATAATAATGAGAGTAATATGTATAGTAATTGTCGTCCTATCGATCATATAAGCATAATATGGCTAATAATGTGAGTTAGATTGATAATAACAAGAGCAATAAGTATAGTAATTGTCGTTCTATCGATCATATAACCATAATATGGCTAATAATATGAGTTAGTTTGATAACAGTGAGTGTAATAAGTATAGTAATTGTCGTTCTATCGGTCATATAACCATAATATGGCTAATAATATGAGTTAGTTTGATAACAGTGAGTGTAATAAGTATAGTAATTGTCGTCCTATCGATCATATAAGCATAATATGGCTAATAATATGAGTTAGATTGATAATAATAGGAGTAATGAGTATAGTAATTGTCGTCCTATCGGTCATATAACCATAATATGGCTAATAATATGAGTTAGATTGATAATAATAAGAGTAATGAGTATAGTAATTGTCGTCCTATCGATCATACAAGCATAATATGGCTAATAATATGAGTTAGATTGATAATAATAAGAGTAATGAGTATAGTAATTGTCGTCCTATCGATCATGTAAGCATAATATGGCTAATAATATGAGTTAGATTGATAATAATAAGAGTAATGAGTATAGTAATTGTCGTCCTATCGATCATAGAAGCATAATATGGCTAATAATATGAGTTAGATTGATAATAATTAGAGTAATGAGTATAGTAATTGTCGTCCTATCGATCATATAAGCATAATATGGCTAATAATATGTGTTAGACTGATAATAATAAGAGTAATGAGTATAGTTATTGTCGTCCTATCGATCATATAAGCATAATATGACTAATAATATGAGTTAGATTGATAATAATAAGAGTAATGAGTATAGTAATTGTCGTCCTATCGATCATAGAAGCATAATATGGCTAATAATATGAGTTAGATTGATAATAATAAGAGTAATGAGTATAGTAATTGTCGTCCTATCGATCATATAAGCATAATATGGCTAATAATATGAGTTAGACTGATAATAATAAGAGTAATGAGTATAGTTGTTGTCGTCCTATCGATCATATAAGCATAATATGGCTAATAATATGAGTTAGATTGATAATAATAAGAGTAATGAGTATAGTAATTGTCGTCCTATCGATCATATAAGCATAATATGGCTAATAATATGAGTTAGATTGATAATAATAAGAGTAATAAGTATAGTAATTGTCGTTCTATCGGTCATATAACCATAATATGGCTAGTAATATGAGTTGGATTGATAACAGTGAGTGTAATAAGTATAGTAATTGTCGTTACATCGATCATATAAGCATAATATGCCTAATAATATGAGTTAGATTGATAATAATAAGAGTAATGAGTATAGTAATTGTCGTCCTATCGATCATATAAGCATAATATGGCTAATAATATGAGTTAGATTGATAATAATAAGAGTAATGAGTATAGTAATTGTCGTCCTATCGATCATATAAGCATAATATGGCTAATAATATGAGTTAGATTGATAATAATAAGAGTGATGAGTATAGTAATTGTCGTCCTATCGATCATATAAGCATAATATGGCTAATAATATGAGTTAGATTGATAATAATAAGAGTAATGAGTATAGTTATTGTCGTCCTATCGATCATATAAGCATAATATGGCTAATAATATGAGTTAGATTGATAATAATAAGAGTAATAAGTATAGTAATTGTCGTTCTATCGGTCATATAACCATAATATGGCTAATAATATGAGTTAGTTTGATAACAGTGAGTGCAATAAGTATAGTAATTGTCGTTATATCGATCATATAAGCATAATATGGCTAATAATATGAGTTAGATTGATAATAATAAGAGTAATGATTATAGTAATTGTCGTCCTATCGATCATATAAGCATAATATGGCTAATAATATGAGTTAGATTGATAATAATGAGAGTAATATGTATAGTAATTGTCGTCCTATCGATCATATAAGCATAATATGGCTAATAATGTGAGTTAGATTGATAATAATAAGAGCAATAAGTATAGTAATTGTCGTTCTATCGATCATATAACCATAATATGGCTAATAATATGAGTTAGTTTGATAACAGTGAGTGTAATAAGTATAGTAATTGTCGTTCTATCGGTCATATAACCATAATATGGCTAATAATATGAGTTAGTTTGATAACAGTGAGTGTAATAAGTATAGTAATTGTCGTCCTATCGATCATATAAGCATAATATGGCTAATAATATGAGTTAGATTGATAATAATAGGAGTAATGAGTATAGTAATTGTCGTCCTATCGGTCATATAACCATAATATGGCTAATAATATGAGTTAGATTGATAATAATAAGAGTAATGAGTATAGTAATTGTCGTCCTATCGATCATACAAGCATAATATGGCTAATAATATGAGTTAGATTGATAATAATAAGAGTAATGAGTATAGTAATTGTCGTCCTATCGATCATGTAAGCATAATATGGCTAATAATATGAGTTAGATTGATAATAATAAGAGTAATGAGTATAGTAATTGTCGTCCTATCGATCATAGAAGCATAATATGGCTAATAATATGAGTTAGATTGATAATAATTAGAGTAATGAGTATAGTCATTGTCGTCCTATCGATCATATAAGCATAATATGGCTAATAATATGTGTTAGACTGATAATAATAAGAGTAATGAGTATAGTTATTGTCGTCCTATCGATCATATAAGCATAATATGGCTAATAATATGAGTTAGATTGATAATAATAAGAGTAATGAGTATAGTTATTGTCGTCCTATCGATCATAGAAGCATAATATGGCTAATAATATGAGTTAGATTGATAATAATAAGAGTAATGAGTATAGTAATTGTCGTCCTATCGATCATATAAGCATAATATGGCTAATAATATGTGTTAGACTGATAAGAATAAGAGTAATGAGTATAGTTATTGTCGTCCTATCGATCATATAAGCATAATATGGCTAATAATATGAGTTAGATTGATAATAATAAGAGTAATGAGTATAGTTATTGTCGTCCTATCGATCATAGAAGCATAATATGGCTAATAATATGAGTTAGATTGATAATAATAAGAGTAATGAGTATAGTAATTGTCGTCCTATCGATCATATAAGCATAATATGGCTAATAATATGAGTTAGACTGATAATAATAAGAGTAATGAGTATAGTTGTTGTCGTCCTATCGATCATATAAGCATAATATGGCTAATAATATGAGTTAGATTGATAATAATAAGAGTAATGAGTATAGTAATTGTCGTCCTATCGATCATATAAGGATAATATGGCTAATAATATGAGTTAGATTGATAACAGTAAGTGTAATAAGTATAGTAATTGTCGTTATATCGATCATATAAGCATAATATGGCTAATAATATGAGTTAGATTGATAATAATAAGAGTAATGAGTATAGTAATTGTCGTCCTATCGATCATATAAGCATAATATGGCTAATAATATGAGTTAGATTGATAATAATTAGAGTAATAAGTATAGTAATTGTCGTTCTATCGGTCATATAACCATAATATGGCTAGTAATATGAGTTGGATTGATAACAGTGAGTGTAATAAGTATAGTAATTGTCGTTACATCGATCATATAAGCATAATATGCCTAATAATATGAGTTAGATTGATAATAATAAGAGTAATGAGTATAGTAATTGTCGTCCTATCGATCATATAAGCATAATATGGCTAATAATATGAGTTAGATTGATAATAATAAGAGTAATGAGTATAGTAATTGTCGTCCTATCGATCATATAAGCATAATATGGCTAATAATATGAGTTAGATTGATAATAATAAGAGTGATGAGTATAGTAATTGTCGTCTAATCGATCATATAAGCATAATATGGCTAATAATATGAGTTAGATTGATAATAATAAGAGTAATGAGTATAGTAATTGTCGTCCTATCGATTATATAAGCATAATATGGCTAATAATATGAGTTAGATTGATAATAATAAGAGTAATGAGTATAGTAATTGTCGTCCTATCGATCATATAAGCATAATATGGCTAATAATATGAGTTAGACTGATAATAATAAGAGTAATGAGTATAGTTGTTGTCGTCCTATCGATCATATAAGCATAATATGGCTAATAATATGAGTTAGATTGATAATAATAAGAGTAATGAGTATAGTAATTGTCGTCCTATCGATCATATAAGCATAATATGGCTAATAATATGAGTTAGATTGATAACAGTAAGTGTAATAAGTATAGTAATTGTCGTTATATCGATCATATAAGCATAATATGGCTAATAATATGAGTTAGATTGATAATAATAAGAGTAATGAGTATAGTAATTGTCGTCCTATCGATCATATAAGCATAATATGGCTAATAATATGAGTTAGATTGATAATAATAAGAGTAATAAGTATAGTAATTGTCGTTCTATCGGTCATATAACCATAATATGGCTAATAATATGAGTTAGATTGATAATAGTGAGTGTAATAAGTATAGTAATTGTCGTTCTATCGGTCATACAACCATAATATGGCTAATAATATGAGTTAGTTTGATAGCAGTGAGTGTAATAAGTATAGTAATTGTCGTTCTATCGGTCATATAACCATAATATGGCTAATAATATGAGTTAGTTTGATAACAGTGAGTGTAATAAGTATAGTAATTGTCGTTATATCGATCATATAAGCATAATATGGCTAATAATATGATTTAGATTGATAATGATAAGAGTAATGAGTATAGTAATTGTCGTCCTATCGATCATATAAGCATAATATGGCTAATAATATGAGTTAGATTGATAATAATAAGAGTAATGAGTATAGTAATTGTCGTCCTATCGATCATATAAGCATAATATGGCTAATAATATGAGTTAGATTGATAATAATAAGAGTAATAAGTATAGTAATTGTCGTTCTATCGGTCATATCACCATAATATGGCTAATAATATGAGTTAGATTGATAATAGTGAGTGTAATAAGTATAGTAATTGTCGTTCTATCGGTCATATAACCATAATATGGCTAATAATATGAGTTAGTTTGATAACAGTGAGTGTAATAAGTATAGTAATTGTCGTTATATCGATCATATAAGCATAATATGGCTAATAATATGAGTTAGATTGATAATAATAAGAGTAATGAGTATAGTAATTGTCGTCCTATCGATCATATAAGCATAATATGGCTAATAATATGAGTTAGATTGATAATAATGAGAGTAATAAGTATAGTAATTGTCGTTCTATCGATCATATAAGCATAATATGGCTAATAATATGAGTTAGATTGATAATAATAAGAGTAATAAGCATAGTAATTGTCGTGCTATCGGTCATATAACCATATATTGGCTAATAATATGAGTTAGATTGCTAATAATAAGAGTAATAAGCATAGTAATTGTCGTTCTATCGGTCATATAACCATAATATGGCTAATAATATGAGTTAGATTGATAATAATAAGAGTAATAAGTATAGTAATTGTCGTTCTATCGGTCATATCACCATAATATGGCTAATAATATGAGTTAGATTGATAATAGTGAGTGTAATAAGTATAGTAATTGTCGTTCTATCGGTCATATAACCATAATATGGCTAATAATATGAGTTAGTTTGATAACAGTGAGTGTAATAAGTATAGTAATTGTCGTTATATCGATCATATAAGCATAATATGGCTAATAATTTGATTTAGATTGATAATGTTAAGAGTAATGAGTATAGTAATTGTCGTCCTATCGATCATATAAGCATAATATGGCTAATAATATGAGTTAGATTGATAATAATAAGAGTAATGGGTATAGTAATTGTCGTCCTATCGATCATATAAGCATAATATGGCTAATAATATGAGTTAGATTGATAATAATAAGAGTAGTGAGTATAGTAATTGTCGTCCTATCGATTATATAAGCATAATATGGCTAATAATATGAGTTAGATTGATAATAATAAGAGTAATGATTATAGTAATTGTCGTCCTATCGATCATATAAGCATAATATGGCTAATAATATGAGTTAGATTGATAATAATGAGAGTAATATGTATAGTAATTGTCGTCCTATCGATCATATAAGCATAATATGGCTAATAATGTGAGTTAGATTGATAATAACAAGAGCAATAAGTATAGTAATTGTCGTTCTATCGATCATATAACCATAATATGGCTAATAATATGAGTTAGTTTGATAACAGTGAGTGTAATAAGTATAGTAATTGTCGTTCTATCGGTCATATAACCATAATATGGCTAATAATATGAGTTAGTTTGATAACAGTGAGTGTAATAAGTATAGTAATTGTCGTCCTATCGATCATATAAGCATAATATGGCTAATAATATGAGTTAGATTGATAATAATAGGAGTAATGAGTATAGTAATTGTCGTCCTATCGGTCATATAACCATAATATGGCTAATAATATGAGTTAGATTGATAATAATAAGAGTAATGAGTATAGTAATTGTCGTCCTATCGATCATACAAGCATAATATGGCTAATAATATGAGTTAGATTGATAATAATAAGAGTAATGAGTATAGTAATTGTCGTCCTATCGATCATGTAAGCATAATATGGCTAATAATATGAGTTAGATTGATAATAATAAGAGTAATGAGTATAGTAATTGTCGTCCTATCGATCATAGAAGCATAATATGGCTAATAATATGAGTTAGATTGATAATAATTAGAGTAATGAGTATAGTAATTGTCGTCCTATCGATCATATAAGCATAATATGGCTAATAATATGTGTTAGACTGATAATAATAAGAGTAATGAGTATAGTTATTGTCGTCCTATCGATCATATAAGCATAATATGACTAATAATATGAGTTAGATTGATAATAATAAGAGTAATGAGTATAGTAATTGTCGTCCTATCGATCATAGAAGCATAATATGGCTAATAATATGAGTTAGATTGATAATAATAAGAGTAATGAGTATAGTAATTGTCGTCCTATCGATCATATAAGCATAATATGGCTAATAATATGAGTTAGACTGATAATAATAAGAGTAATGAGTATAGTTGTTGTCGTCCTATCGATCATATAAGCATAATATGGCTAATAATATGAGTTAGATTGATAATAATAAGAGTAATGAGTATAGTAATTGTCGTCCTATCGATCATATAAGCATAATATGGCTAATAATATGAGTTAGATTGATAATAATAAGAGTAATAAGTATAGTAATTGTCGTTCTATCGGTCATATAACCATAATATGGCTAGTAATATGAGTTGGATTGATAACAGTGAGTGTAATAAGTATAGTAATTGTCGTTACATCGATCATATAAGCATAATATGCCTAATAATATGAGTTAGATTGATAATAATAAGAGTAATGAGTATAGTAATTGTCGTCCTATCGATCATATAAGCATAATATGGCTAATAATATGAGTTAGATTGATAATAATAAGAGTAATGAGTATAGTAATTGTCGTCCTATCGATCATATAAGCATAATATGGCTAATAATATGAGTTAGATTGATAATAATAAGAGTGATGAGTATAGTAATTGTCGTCCTATCGATCATATAAGCATAATATGGCTAATAATATGAGTTAGATTGATAATAATAAGAGTAATGAGTATAGTTATTGTCGTCCTATCGATCATATAAGCATAATATGGCTAATAATATGAGTTAGATTGATAATAATAAGAGTAATAAGTATAGTAATTGTCGTTCTATCGGTCATATAACCATAATATGGCTAATAATATGAGTTAGTTTGATAACAGTGAGTGCAATAAGTATAGTAATTGTCGTTATATCGATCATATAAGCATAATATGGCTAATAATATGAGTTAGATTGATAATAATAAGAGTAATGATTATAGTAATTGTCGTCCTATCGATCATATAAGCATAATATGGCTAATAATATGAGTTAGATTGATAATAATGAGAGTAATATGTATAGTAATTGTCGTCCTATCGATCATATAAGCATAATATGGCTAATAATGTGAGTTAGATTGATAATAATAAGAGCAATAAGTATAGTAATTGTCGTTCTATCGATCATATAACCATAATATGGCTAATAATATGAGTTAGTTTGATAACAGTGAGTGTAATAAGTATAGTAATTGTCGTTCTATCGGTCATATAACCATAATATGGCTAATAATATGAGTTAGTTTGATAACAGTGAGTGTAATAAGTATAGTAATTGTCGTCCTATCGATCATATAAGCATAATATGGCTAATAATATGAGTTAGATTGATAATAATAGGAGTAATGAGTATAGTAATTGTCGTCCTATCGGTCATATAACCATAATATGGCTAATAATATGAGTTAGATTGATAATAATAAGAGTAATGAGTATAGTAATTGTCGTCCTATCGATCATACAAGCATAATATGGCTAATAATATGAGTTAGATTGATAATAATAAGAGTAATGAGTATAGTAATTGTCGTCCTATCGATCATGTAAGCATAATATGGCTAATAATATGAGTTAGATTGATAATAATAAGAGTAATGAGTATAGTAATTGTCGTCCTATCGATCATAGAAGCATAATATGGCTAATAATATGAGTTAGATTGATAATAATTAGAGTAATGAGTATAGTCATTGTCGTCCTATCGATCATATAAGCATAATATGGCTAATAATATGTGTTAGACTGATAATAATAAGAGTAATGAGTATAGTTATTGTCGTCCTATCGATCATATAAGCATAATATGGCTAATAATATGAGTTAGATTGATAATAATAAGAGTAATGAGTATAGTTATTGTCGTCCTATCGATCATAGAAGCATAATATGGCTAATAATATGAGTTAGATTGATAATAATAAGAGTAATGAGTATAGTAATTGTCGTCCTATCGATCATATAAGCATAATATGGCTAATAATATGTGTTAGACTGATAAGAATAAGAGTAATGAGTATAGTTATTGTCGTCCTATCGATCATATAAGCATAATATGGCTAATAATATGAGTTAGATTGATAATAATAAGAGTAATGAGTATAGTTATTGTCGTCCTATCGATCATAGAAGCATAATATGGCTAATAATATGAGTTAGATTGATAATAATAAGAGTAATGAGTATAGTAATTGTCGTCCTATCGATCATATAAGCATAATATGGCTAATAATATGAGTTAGACTGATAATAATAAGAGTAATGAGTATAGTTGTTGTCGTCCTATCGATCATATAAGCATAATATGGCTAATAATATGAGTTAGATTGATAATAATAAGAGTAATGAGTATAGTAATTGTCGTCCTATCGATCATATAAGGATAATATGGCTAATAATATGAGTTAGATTGATAACAGTAAGTGTAATAAGTATAGTAATTGTCGTTATATCGATCATATAAGCATAATATGGCTAATAATATGAGTTAGATTGATAATAATAAGAGTAATGAGTATAGTAATTGTCGTCCTATCGATCATATAAGCATAATATGGCTAATAATATGAGTTAGATTGATAATAATTAGAGTAATAAGTATAGTAATTGTCGTTCTATCGGTCATATAACCATAATATGGCTAGTAATATGAGTTGGATTGATAACAGTGAGTGTAATAAGTATAGTAATTGTCGTTACATCGATCATATAAGCATAATATGCCTAATAATATGAGTTAGATTGATAATAATAAGAGTAATGAGTATAGTAATTGTCGTCCTATCGATCATATAAGCATAATATGGCTAATAATATGAGTTAGATTGATAATAATAAGAGTAATGAGTATAGTAATTGTCGTCCTATCGATCATATAAGCATAATATGGCTAATAATATGAGTTAGATTGATAATAATAAGAGTGATGAGTATAGTAATTGTCGTCTAATCGATCATATAAGCATAATATGGCTAATAATATGAGTTAGATTGATAATAATAAGAGTAATGAGTATAGTAATTGTCGTCCTATCGATTATATAAGCATAATATGGCTAATAATATGAGTTAGATTGATAATAATAAGAGTAATGATTATAGTAATTGTCGTCATATCGATCATATAAGCATAATATGGCTAATAATATGAGTTGGATTGATAATAATAAGAGTAATAAGTATAGTAATTGTCGTTCTATCGATCATATAAGCACAATATGGCTAATAATATGAGTTAGATTGATAATAATGAGAGTAATATGTATAGTAATTGTCGTCCTATCGATCATATAAGCATAATATGGCTAATAATGTGAGTTAGATTGATAATAATAAGAGTAATAAGTATAGTAATTGTCGTTCTATCGATCATATAAGCACAATATGGCTAATAATATGAGTTAGATTGATAATAATGAGAGTAATAAGTATATTAATTGTCGTTATATCGATCATATAAGCATAATATGCCTAATAATATGAGTTAGATTGATAATAATAAGAGTAATGAGTATAGTAATTGTCGTCCTATCGAACATATAAGCATAATATGGCTAACAATATGAGTTAGATTGATAACAGTGAGTGTAATAAGTATAGTAATTGTCGTTATATCGATCATATAAGCATAATATGGCTAATAATATGAGTTAGATTGATAATAATAAGAGTAATGAGTATAGTAATTGTCGTCCTATCGATCATATAAGCATAATATGGCTAATAATATGAGTTAGATTGATAATAATAAGAGTAATATGTATAGTAATTGTCGTTCTATCGGTCATATAACCATAATATGGCTAGTAATATGAGTTGGATTGATAATAATAAGAGTAATAAGTATAGTAATTGTCGTTCTATCGGTCATATAACCATAATATGGCTAATAATATGAGTTAGATTGATAATAGTGAGTGTAATAAGTATAGTAATTGTCGTTCTATCGGTCATATAACCATAATATGGCCAATAATATGAGTTAGTTTGATAACAGTGAGTGTAATAAGTATAGTAATTGTCGTTATATCGATCATATAAGCATAATATGGCTAATAATATGAGTTAGATTGATAATAATAAGAGTAATGAGTATAGTAATTGTCGTCCTATCGATCATATAAGCATAATATGGCTAATAATATGAGTTAGATTGATAATAATAAGAGTAATATGTATAGTAATTGTCGTTCTATCGATCATATAAGCATAATATGGCTAATAATATGAGTTGGATTGATAATAATGAGAGTAATAAGTATATTAATTGTCGTTATATCGATCATATAAGCATAATATGCCTAATAATATGAGTTAGATTGATAATAATAAGAGTAATGAGTATAGTAATTGTCGTCCTATCGATCATACAAGCATAATATGGCTAATAATATGAGTTAGATTGATAATAATAAGAGTAATGAGTATAGTAATTGTCGTCCTATCGATCATGTAAGCATAATATAGCTAATAATATGAGTTAGATTGATAATAATAAGAGTAATGAGTATAGTAATTGTCGTCCTATCGATCATAGAAGCATAATATGGCTAATAATATGAGTTAGATTGATAATAATTAGAGTAATGAGTATAGTAATTGTCGTCCTATCGATCATATAAGCATAATATGGCTAATAATATGTGTTAGACTGATAATAATAAGAGTAATGAGTATAGTTATTGTCGTCCTATCGATCATATAAGCATAATATGGCTAATAATATGAGTTAGATTGATAATAATAAGAGTAATGAGTATAGTAATTGTCGTCCTATCGATCATAGAAGCATAATATGGCTAATAATATGAGTTAGATTGATAATAATAAGAGTAATGAGTATAGTAATTGTCGTCCTATCGATCATATAAGCATAATATGGCTAATAATATGAGTTAGACTGATAATAATAAGAGTAATGAGTATAGTTGTTGTCGTCCTATCGATCATATAAGCATAATATGGCTAATAATATGAGTTAGATTGATAATAATAAGAGTAATGAGTATAGTAATTGTCGTCCTATCGATCATATAAGCATAATATGGCTAATAATATGAGTTAGATTGATAACAGTGAGTGTAATAAGTATAGTAATTGTCGTTATATCGATCATATAAGCATAATATGGCTAATAATATGAGTTAGATTGATAATAATAAGAGTAATGAGTATAGTAATTGTCGTCCTATCGATCATATAAGCATAATATGGCTAATAATATGAGTTAGATTGATAATAATAAGAGTAATAAGTATAGTAATTGTCGTTCTATCGGTCATATAACCATAATATGGCTAGTAATATGAGTTGGATTGATAACAGTGAGTGTAATAAGTATAGTAATTGTCGTTACATCGATCATATAAGCATAATATGCCTAATAATATGAGTTAGATTGATAATAATAAGAGTAATGAGTATAGTAATTGTCGTCCTATCGATCATATAAGCATAATATGGCTAATAATATGAGTTAGATTGATAATAATAAGAGTAATGAGTATAGTAATTGTCGTCCTATCGATCATATAAGCATAATATGGCTAATAATATGAGTTAGATTGATAATAATAAGAGTGATGAGTATAGTAATTGTCGTCCTATCGATCATATAAGCATAATATGGCTAATAATATGAGTTAGATTGATAATAATAAGTGTAATGAGTATAGTTATTGTCGTCCTATCGATCATATAAGCATAATATGGCTAATAATATGAGTTAGATTGATAATAATAAGAGTAATAAGTATAGTAATTGTCGTTCTATCGGTCATATAACCATAATATGGCTAATAATATGAGTCAGTTTGATAACAGTGAGTGCAATAAGTATAGTAATTGTCGTTATATCGATCATATAAGCATAATATGGCTAATAATATGATTTAGATTGATAATGATAAGAGTCATGAGTATAGTAATTGTCGTCCTATCGATCATATAAGCATAATATGGCTAATAATATGAGTTAGATTGATAATAATAAGACTAATGAGTATAGTAATTGTCGTCCTATCAATCATATAAGCATAATATGGCTAATAATATGAGTTAGATTGATAATAATAAGAGTAATGGGTATAGTAATTGTCGTCCTATCGATTACATAAGCATAATATGGCTAATAATATGAGTTAGATTGATAATAATAAGAGTAATGATTATAGTAATTGTCGTCCTATCGATCATATAAGCATAATATGGCTAATAATATGAGTTAGATTGATAACAGTGAGTGTAATAAGTATAGTAATTGTCGTTATATCGATCATATAAGCATAATATGGCTAATAATATGAGTTAGATTGATAATAATAAGAGTAATAAGTATAGTAATTGTCGTTCTATCGGTCATATAACCATAATATGGCTAATAATATGAGTTAGACTGATAATGATAAGAGTAATGAGTATAGTTGTTGTCGTCCTATCGATCATATAAGCATAATATGGCTAATAATATGAGTTAGATTGATAATAATAAGAGTAATGAGTATAGTAATTGTCGTCCTATCGATCATATAAGCATAATATGGCTAATAATATGAGTTAGATTGATAACAGTGAGTGTAATAAGTATAGTAATTGTCGTTATATCGATCATATAAGCATAATATGGCTAATAATATGAGTTAGATTGATAATAATAAGAGTAATGAGTATAGTAATTGTCGTCCTATCGATCATATAAGCATAATATGGCTAATAATATGAGTTAGATTGATAATAATTAGAGTAATAAGTATAGTAATTGTCGTTCTATCGGTCATATAACCATAATATGGCTAGTAATATGAGTTGGATTGATAACAGTGAGTGTAATAAGTATAGTAATTGTCGTTACATCGATCATATAAGCATAATATGCCTAATAATATGAGTTAGATTGATAATAATAAGAGTAATAAGTATAGTAATTGTCGTCCTATCGATCATATAAGCATAATATGGCTAATAATATGAGTTAGATTGATAATAATAAGAGTAATGAGTATAGTAATTGTCGTCCTATCGATCATATAAGCATAATATGGCTAATAATATGAGTTAGATTGATAATAATAAGAGTGATGAGTATAGTAATTGTCGTCCTATCGATCATATAAGCATAATATGGCTAATAATATGAGTTAGATTGATAATAATAAGAGTAATGAGTATAGTTATTGTCGTCCTATCGATCATATAAGCATAATATGGCTAATAATATGAGTTAGACTGATAATAATAAGAGTAATAAGTATAGTAATTGTCGTTCTATCGGTCATATAACCATAATATGGCTAATAATATGAGTTAGTTTGATAACAGTGAGTGCAATAAGTATAGTAATTGTCGTTATATCGATCATATAAGCATAATATGGCTAATAATATGATTTAGATTGATAATGATAAGAGTCATGAGTATAGTAATTGTCGTCCTATCGATCATATAAGCATAATATGGCTAATAATATGAGTTAGATTGATAATAATAAGACTAATAAGTATAGTAATTGTCGTCCTATCAATCATATAAGCATAATATGGCTAATAATATGAGTTAGATTGATAATAATAAGAGTAATGGGTATAGTAATTGTCGTCCTATCGATTACATAAGCATAATATGGCTAATAATATGAGTTAGATTGATAATAATAAGAGTAATGATTATAGTAATTGTCGTCCTATCGATCATATAAGCATAATATGGCTAATAATATGAGTTGGATTGATAATAATAAGAGTAATAAGTATAGTAATTGTCGTTCTATCGATCATATAAGCACAATATGGCTAATAATATGAGTTAGATTGATAATAATGAGAGTAATATGTATAGTAATTGTCGTCCTATCGATCATATAAGCATAATATGGCTAATAATGTGAGTTAGATTGATAATAATAAGAGTAATAAGTATAGTAATTGTCGTTCTATCGATCATATAAGCATAATATGGCTAATAATATGATTTAGATTGATAATGATAAGAGTAATCAGTATAGTAATTGTCGTCCTATCGATCATATAAGCATAATATGGCTAATAATATGAGTTAGATTGATAATAATAAGAGTAATAAGTATAGTAATTGTCGTTCTATCGGTCATACAACCATAATATGGCTAATAATATGAGTTAGTTTGATAACAGTGAGTGTAATAAGTATAGTAATTGTCGTTCTATCGGTCATATAACCATAATATGGCTAATAATATGAGTTAGTTTGATAACAGTGAGTGTAATAAGTATAGTAATTGTCGTTATATCGATCATATAAGCATAATATGGCTAATAATATGATTTAGATTGATAATGATAAGAGTAATGAGTATAGTAATTGTCGTCCTATCGATCATATAAGCATAATATGGCTAATAATATGAGTTAGATTGATAATAATGAGAGTAATAAGTATAGTAATTGTCGTTCTATCGATCATATAAGCATAATATGGCTAATAATATGAGTTAGATTGATAATAATAAGAGTAATAAGCATAGTAATTGTCGTTCTATCGGTCATATAACCATAATATGGCTAATAATATGAGTTACATTGATAATAATGAGAGTAATAAGTATAGTAATTGTCGTTATATCGATCATATAAGCATAATATGGCTAATAATATGAGTTAGATTGATAATAATAAGAGTAATGAGTATAGTAATTGTCATCCTATCGATCATATAAGCATAATATGGCTAATAATATGAGTTAGATTGATAATAATAAGAGTAATAAGTATAGTAATTGTCGTTCTATCGGTCATATCACCATAATATGGCTAATAATATGAGTTAGATTGATAGTAGTGAGTGTAATAAGTATAGTAATTGTCGTTCTATCGGTCATATAACCATAATATGGCGAATAATATGAGTTAGTTTGATAACAGTGAGTGTAATAAGTATAGTAATTGTCGTTATATCGATCATATAAGCATAATATGGCTAATAATATGAGTTAGATTGATAATAATAAGAGTAATGATTAGAGTAATTGTCGTCCTATCGATCATATAAGCATAATATGGCTAATAATATGAGTTGGATTGATAATAATAAGAGTAATAAGTATAGTAATTGTCGTTCTATCGATCATATAAGCACAATATGGCTAATAATATGAGTTAGATTGATAATAATGGGAGTAATATGTATAGTAATTGTCGTCCTATCGATCATATAAGCATAATATGGCTAATAATATGAGTTAGATTGATAATAATAAGAGTAATGAGTATAGTAATTGTCGTCCTATCGATCATATAAGCATAATATGGCTAATAATTTGAGTTGGATTGATAATAATAAGAGTAATAAGTATAGTAATTGTCGTTCTATCGATCATATAAGCACAATATGGCTAATAATATGAGTTAGATTGATAATAATGAGAGTAATATGTATAGTAATTGTCGTCCTATCGATCATATAAGCATAATATGGCTAATAATGTGAGTTAGATTGATAATAATAAGAGTAATAAGTATAGTAATTGTCGTTCTATCGATCATATAAGCATAATATGGCTAATAATATGAGTTAGATTGATAATAATAAGAGTAATAAGCATAGTAATTGTCGTGCTATCGGTCATATAACCATAATATGGCTAATAATATGAGATAGATTGATAATAATGAGTGTAATAAGTATAGTAATTGTCGTTATATCGATCATATAAGCAAAATATGGTTAATAATATGATTTAGATTGATAATGATAAGAGTAATCAGTATAGTAATTGTCGTCCTTTCGATCATATAAGCATAATATGGCTAATAATATGAGTTAGGTTGATAATAATAAGAGTAATAAGTATAGTAATTGTCGTTCTATCGGTCATATAACTATAATATGGCTAATAATATGAGTTAGATTGATAATAGTGAGTGTAATAAGTATAGTAATTGTCGTTCTATCGGTCATATAACCATAATATGGCCAATAATATGAGTTAGTTTGATAACAGTGAGTGTAATAAGTATAGTAATTGTCGTTATATCGATCATATAAGCATAATATGGCTACTAATATCATTTAGATTGATAATGATAAGAGTAATGAGTATAGTAATTGTCGTCCTATCGATCATATACGCATAATATGGCTAATAATATGAGTTAGATTGATAATAATAGGAGTAATGAGTATAGTAATTGTCGTCCTATCGGTCATATAACCATAATATGGCTAATAATATGAGTTAGATTGATAATAGTGAGTGTAATAAGTATAGTAATTGTCGTTCTATCGGTCATATAACCATAATATGGCTAATAATATGCGTTAGTTTGATAACAGTGAGTGTAATAAGTATAGTAATTGTCGTTATATCGATCATATAAGCATAATATGGCTAATAATATGAGTTAGATTGATAATAATAAGAGTAATGAGTATAGTAATTGTCGTCCTATCGATCATATAAGCATAATATGGCTAATAATATGAGTTAGATTGATAATAATGAGAGTAATAAGTATAGTAATTGTCGTTCTATCGATCATATAAGCATAATATGGCTAATAATATGAGTTAGATTGATAATAATAAGAGTAATAAGCATAGTAATTGTCGTGCTATCGGTCATATAACCATATATTTGCTAATAATATGAGTTAGATTGATAATAATAAGAGTAATAAGCATAGTAATTGTCGTTCTATCGGTCATATAACCATAATATGGCTAATAATATGAGTTAGATTGATAATAATAAGAGTAATAAGTATAGTAATTGTCGTTCTATCGGTCATATCACCATAATATGGCTAATAATATGAGTTAGATTGATAATAGTGAGTGTAATAAGTATAGTAATTGTCGTTCTATCGGTCATATAACCATAATATGGCTAATAATATGAGTTAGTTTGATAACAGTGAGTGTAATAAGTATAGTAATTGTCGTTATATCGATCATATAAGCATAATATGGCTAATAATATGAATATTTAGATTGATAATGATAAGAGTAATGAGTATAGTAATTGTCGTCCTATCGATCATATAAGCATAATATGGCTAATAATATGAGTTAGATTGATAATAATAAGAGTAATGAGTATAGTAATTGTCGTCCTATCGATCATATAAGCATAATATGGCTAATAATATGAGTTAGATTGATAATAATAAGAGTAATAAGTATAGTAATTGTCGTTCTATCGGTCATATCACCATAATATGGCTAATAATATGAGTTAGATTGATAATAGTGAGTGTAATAAGTATAGTAATTGTCGTTCTATCGGTCATATAACCATAATATGGCTAATAATATGAGTTAGTTTGATAACAGTGAGTGTAATAAGTATAGTAATTGTCGTTATATCGATCATATAAGCATAATATGGCTAATAATATGAGTTAGATTGATAATAATAAGAGTAATGATTATAGTAATTGTCGTCCTATCGATCATATAAGCATAATATGGCTAATAATATGAGTTGGATTGATAATAATAAGAGTAATAAGTATAGTAATTGTCGTTCTATCGATCATATAAGCACAATATGGCTAATAATATGAGTTAGATTGATAATAATGAGAGTAATATGTATATTAATTGTCGTCCTATCGATCATATAAGCATAATATGGCTAATAATATGAGTTAGATTGATAATAATAAGAGTAATGAGTATAGTAATTGTCGTCCTATCGATCATATAAGCATAATATGGCTAATAATATGAGTTGGATTGATAATAATAAGAGTAATAAGTATAGTAATTGTCGTTCTATCGATCATATAAGCACAATATGGCTAATAATATGAGTTAGATTGATAATAATGAGAGTAATATGTATAGTAATTGTCGTCCTATCGATCATATAAGCATAATATGGCTAATAATGTGAGTTAGATTGATAATAATAAGAGTAATAAGTATAGTAATTGTCGTTCTATCGATCATATAAGCATAATATGGCTAATAATATGAGTTAGATTGATAATAATAAGAGTAATAAGCATAGTAATTGTCGTGCTATCGGTCATATAACCATAATATGGCTAATAATATGAGATAGATTGATAATAATGAGTGTAATAAGAATAGTAATTGTCGTTATATCGATCATATAAGCAAAATATGGTTAATAATATGATTTAGATTGATAATGATAAGAGTAATCAGTATAGTAATTGTCGTCCTTTCGATCATATAAGCATAATATGGCTAATAATATGAGTTAGGTTGATAATAATAAGAGTAATAAGTATAGTAATTGTCGTTCTATCGGTCATATAACTATAATATGGCTAATAATATGAGTTAGATTGATAATAGTGAGTGTAATAAGTATAGTAATTGTCGTTCTATCGGTCATATAACCATAATATGGCCAATAATATGAGTTAGTTTGATAACAGTGAGTGTAATAAGTATAGTAATTGTCGTTATATCGATCATATAAGCATAATATGGCTACTAATATGATTTAGATTGATAATGATAAGAGTAATGAGTATAGTAATTGTCGTCCTATCGATCACATACGCATAATATGGCTAATAATATGAGTTAGATTGATAATAATAGGAGTAATGAGTATAGTAATTGTCGTCCTATCGGTCATATAACCATAATATGGCTAATAATATGAGTTAGATTGATAATAGTGAGTGTAATAAGTATAGTAATTGTCGTTCTATCGGTCATATAACCATAATATGGCTAATAATATGCGTTAGTTTGATAACAGTGAGTGTAATAAGTATAGTAATTGTCGTTATATCGATCATATAAGCATAATATGGCTAATAATATGAGTTAGATTGATATAATAATAAGAGTAATGAGTATAGTAATTGTCGTCCTATCGATCATATAAGCATAATATGGCTAATAATATGAGTTAGATTGATAATAATGAGAGTAATAAGTATAGTAATTGTCGTTCTATCGATCATATAAGCATAATATGGCTAATAATATGAGTTAGATTGATAATAATAAGAGTAATAAGCATAGTAATTGTCGTGCTATCGGTCATATAACCATATATTGGCTAATAATATGAGTTAGATTGATAATAATAAGAGTAATAAGCATAGTAATTGTCGTTCTATCGGTCATATAACCATAATATGGCTAATAATATGAGTTAGATTGATAATAATAAGAGTAATAAGTATAGTAATTGTCGTTCTATCGGTCATATCACCATAATATGGCTAATAATATGAGTTAGATTGATAATAGTGAGTGTAATAAGTATAGTAATTGTCGTTCTGTCGGTCATATAACCATAATATGGCTAATAATATGAGTTAGTTTGATAACAGTGAGTGTAATAAGTATAGTAATTGTCGTTATATCGATCATATAAGCATAATATGGCTAATAATTTTATTTAGATTGATAATGTTAAGAGTAATGAGTATAGTAATTGTCGTCCTATCGATCATATAAGCATAATATGGCTAATAATATGAGTTAGATTGATAATAATAAGAGTAGTGAGTATAGTAATTGTCGTCCTATCGATCATATAAGCATAATATGGAATAATATGAGTTAGATTGATAATAATAAGAGTAGTGAGTATAGTAATTGTCGTCCTATCGATTATATAAGCATAATATGGCTAATAATATGAGTTAGATTGATAATAATAAGAGTAATGATTATAGTAATTGTCGTCCTATCGATCATATAAGCATAATATGGCTAATAATATGAGTTAGATTGATAATAATGAGAGTAATATGTATAGTAATTGTCGTCCTATCGATCATATAAGCATAATATGGCTAATAATGTGAGTTAGATTGATAATAATAAGAGCAATAAGTATAGTAATTGTCGTTCTATCGATCATATAACCATAATATGGCTAATAATATGAGTTAGTTTGATAACAGTGAGTGTAATAAGTATAGTAATTGTCGTTCTATCGGTCATATAACCATAAAATGGCTAATAATATGAGTTAGTTTGATAACAGTGAGTGTAATAAGTATAGTAATTGTCGTCCTATCGATCATATAAGCATAATATGGCTAATAATATGAGTTAGATTGATAATAATAGGAGTAATGAGTATAGTAATTGTCGTCCTATCGGTCATATAACCATAATATGGCTAATAATATGAGTTAGATTGATAATAATAAGAGTAATGAGTATAGTAATTGTCGTCCTATCGATCATACAAGCATAATATGGCTAATAATATGAGTTAGATTGATAATAATAAGAGTAATGAGTATAGTAATTGTCGTCCTATCGATCATGTAAGCATAATATGGCTAATAATATGAGTTAGATTGATAATAATAAGAGTAATGAGTATAGTAATTGTCGTCCTATCGATCATAGAAGCATAATATGGCTAATAATATGAGTTAGATTGATAATAATTAGAGTAATGAGTATAGTAATTGTCGTCCTATCGATCATATAAGCATAATATGGCTAATAATATGTGTTAGACTGATAATAATAAGAGTAATGAGTATAGTTATTGTCGTCCTATCGATCATATAAGCATAATATGGCTAATAATATGAGTTAGATTGATAATAATAAGAGTAATGAGTATAGTAATTGTCGTCCTATCGATCATAGAAGCATAATATGGCTAATAATATGAGTTAGATTGTTAATAATAAGAGTAATGAGTATAGTAATTGTCGTCCTATCGATCATATAAGCATAATATGGCTAATAATATGAGTTAGACTGATAATAATAAGAGTAATGAGTATAGTTGTTGTCGTCCTATCGATCATATAAGCATAATATGGCTAATAATATGAGTTAGATTGATAATAATAAGAGTAATGAGTATAGTAATTGTCGTCCTATCGATCATATAAGCATAATATGGCTAATAATATGAGTTAGATTGATAACAGTGAGTGTAATAAGTATAGTAATTGTCGTTATATCGATCATATAAGCATAATATGGCTAATAATATGAGTTAGATTGATAATAATAAGAGTAATGAGTATAGTAATTGTCGTCCTATCGATCATATAAGCATAATATGGCTAATAATATGAGTTAGATTGATAATAATAAGAGTAATAAGTATAGTAATTGTCGTTCTATCGGTCATATAACCATAATATGGCTAGTAATATGAGTTGGATTGATAACAGTGAGTGTAATAAGTATAGTAATTGTCGTTACATCGATCATATAAGCATAATATGCCTAATAATATGAGTTAGATTGATAATAATAAGAGTAATGAGTATAGTAATTGTCGTCCTATCGATCATATAAGCATAATATGGCTAATAATATGAGTTAGATTGATAATAATAAGAGTAATGAGTATAGTAATTGTCGTCCTATCGATCATATAAGCATAATATGGCTAATAATATGAGTTGGATTGATAATAATAAGAGTAATAAGTATAGTAATTGTCGTTCTATCGATCATATAAGCACAATATGGCTAATAATATGAGTTAGATTGATAATAATGAGAGTAATATGTATAGTAATTGTCGTCCTATCGATCATATAAGCATAATATGGCTAATAATGTGAGTTAGATTGATAATAATAAGAGTAATAAGTATAGTAATTGTCGTTCTATCGATCATATAAGCATAATATGGCTAATAATATGAGTTAGATTGATAATAATAAGAGTAATAAGCATAGTAATTGTCGTGCTATCGGTCATATAACCATAATATGGCTAATAATATGAGATAGATTGATAATAATGAGTGTAATAAGAATAGTAATTGTCGTTATATCGATCATATAAGCAAAATATGGTTAATAATATGATTAAGATTGATAATGATAAGAGTAATCAGTATAGTAATTGTCGTCCTTTCGATCATATAAGCATAATATGGCTAATAATATGAGTTAGGTTGATAATAATAAGAGTAATAAGTATAGTAATTGTCGTTCTATCGGTCATATAACTATAATATGGCTAATAATATGAGTTAGATTGATAATAGTGAGTGTAATAAGTATAGTAATTGTCGTTCTATCGGTCATATAACCATAATATGGCCAATAATATGAGTCAGTTTGATAACAGTGAGTGTAATAAGTATAGTAATTGTCGTTATATCGATCATATAAGCATAATATGGCTACTAATATGATTTAGATTGATAATGATAAGAGTAATGAGTATAGTAATTGTCGTCCTATCGATCATATAAGCATAATATGGCTAATAATATGAGTTAGATTGATAATAATGAGAGTAATAAGTATAGTAATTGTCGTTCTATCGATCATATAAGCATAATATGGCTAATAATATGAGTTAGATTGATAATAATAAGAGTAATAAGCATAGTAATTGTCGTGCTATCGGTCATATAACCATATATTGGCTAATAATATGAGTTAGATTGATAATAATAAGAGTAATAAGCATAGTAATTGTCGTTCTATCGGTCATATAACCATAATATGGCTAATAATATGAGTTAGATTGATAATAATAAGAGTAATAAGTATAGTAATTGTCGTTCTATCGGTCATACAACCATAATATGGCTAATAATATGAGTTAGATTGATAATAATGAGAGTAATAAGTATAGTAATTGTCGCTCTATCGATCATATAAGCATAATATGGCTAATAATATGAGTTAGATTGATAATAATAAGAGTAATAAGCATAGTAATTGTCGTGCTATCGGTCATATAACCATATATTGGCTAATAATATGAGTTAGATTGATAATAATAAGAGTAATAAGCATAGTAATTGTCGTTCTATCGGTCATATAACCATAATATGGCTAATAATATGCGTTAGTTTGATAACAGTGAGTGTAATAAGTATAGTAATTGACGTTATATCGATCATATAAGCATAATATGGCTAATAATATGAGTTAGATTGATAATAATAAGAGTAATGAGTATAGTAATTGTCGTCCTATCGATCATATAAGCATAATATGGCTAATAATATGAGTTGGATTGATAATAATAAGAGTAATAAGTATAGTAATTGTCGTTCTATCGATCATATAAGCACAATATGGCTAATAATATGAGTTAGATTGATAATAATGAGAGTAATATGTATAGTAATTGTCGTCCTATCGATCATATAAGCATAATATGGCTAATAATGTGAGTTAGATTGATAATAATAAGAGTAATAAGTATAGTAATTGTCGTTCTATCGATCATATAAGCATAATATGGCTAATAATATGAGTTAGATTGATAATAATAAGAGTAATAAGCATAGTAATTGTCGTGCTATCGGTCATATAACCATAATATGGCTAATAATATGAGATAGATTGATAATAATGAGTGTAATAAGAATAGTAATTGTCGTTATATCGATCATATAAGCAAAATATGGTTAATAATATGATTAAGATTGATAATGATAAGAGTAATCAGTATAGTAATTGTCGTCCTTTCGATCATATAAGCATAATATGGCTAATAATATGAGTTAGGTTGATAATAATAAGAGTAATAAGTATAGTAATTGTCGTTCTATCGGTCATATAACTATAATATGGCTAATAATATGAGTTAGATTGATAATAGTGAGTGTAATAAGTATAGTAATTGTCGTTCTATCGGTCATATAACCATAATATGGCCAATAATATGAGTTAGTTTGATAACAGTGAGTGTAATAAGTATAGTAATTGTCGTTATATCGATCATATAAGCATAATATGGCTACTAATATGATTTAGATTGATAATGATAAGAGTAATGAGTATAGTAATTGTCGTCCTATCGATCATATAAGCATAATATGGCTAATAATATGAGTTAGATTGATAATAATGAGAGTAATAAGTATAGTAATTGTCGTTCTATCGATCATATAAGCATAATATGGCTAATAATATGAGTTAGATTGATAATAATAAGAGTAATAAGCATAGTAATTGTCGTTCTATCGGTCATATAACCATAATATGGCTAATAATATGAGTTAGATTGATAATAATAAGAGTAATAAGTATAGTAATTGTCGTTCTATCGGTCATACAACCATAATATGGCTAATAATATGAGTTAGATTGATAATAATGAGAGTAATAAGTATAGTAATTGTCGTTCTATCGATCATATAAGCATAATATGGCTAATAATATGAGTTAGATTGATAATGATAAGAGTAATGAGTATAGTAATTGTCGTCCTATCGATCATATAAGCATAATATGGCTAATAATATGAGTTAGATTGATAATAATGAGAGTAATAAGTATAGTAATTGTCGTTCTATCGATCATATAAGCATAATATGGCTAATAATATGAGTTAGATTGATAATAATAAGAGTAATAAGCATAGTAATTGTCGTGCTATCGGTCATATAACCATATATTGGCTAATAATATGAGTTAGATTGATAATAATAAGAGTAATAAGCATAGTAATTGTCGTTCTATCGGTCATATAACCATAATATGGCTAATAATATGAGTTAGATTGATAATAATAAGAGGAATAAGTATAGTAATTGTCGTTCTATCGGTCATACAACCATAATATGGCTAATAATATGAGTTAGATTGATAATAATGAGAGTAATAAGTATAGTAATTGTCGTTCTATCGATCATATAAGCATAATATGGCTAATAATATGAGTTAGATTGATAATAATAAGAGTAATAAGCATAGTAATTGTCGTGCTATCGGTCATATAACCATATATTGGCTAATAATATGAGTTAGATTGATAATAATAAGAGTAATAAGCATAGTAATTGTCGTTCTATCGGTCATATAACCATAATATGGCTAATAATATGCGTTAGTTTGATAACAGTGAGTGTAATAAGTATAGTAATTGTCGTTATATCGATCATATAAGCATAATATGGCTAATAATATGAGTTAGATTGATAATAATAAGAGTAATAAGCATAGTAATTGTCGTGCTATCGGTCATATAACCATAATATGGCTAATAATATGAGATAGATTGATAATAATGAGTGTAATAAGAATAGTAATTGTCGTTATATCGATCATATAAGCAAAATATGGTTAATAATATGATTAAGATTGATAATGATAAGAGTAATCAGTATAGTAATTGTCGTCCTTTCGATCATATAAGCATAATATGGCTAATAATATGAGTTAGGTTGATAATAATAAGAGTAATAAGTATAGTAATTGTCGTTCTATCGGTCATATAACTATAATATGGCTAATAATATGAGTTAGATTGATAATAGTGAGTGTAATAAGTATAGTAATTGTCGTTCTATCGGTCATATAACCATAATATGGCCAATAATATGAGTTAGTTTGATAACAGTGAGTGTAATAAGTATAGTAATTGTCGTTATATCGATCATATAAGCATAATATGGCTACTAATATGATTTAGATTGATAATGATAAGAGTAATGAGTATAGTAATTGTCGTCCTATCGATCATATAAGCATAATATGGCTAATAATATGAGTTAGATTGATAATAATGAGAGTAATAAGTATAGTAATTGTCGTTCTATCGATCATATAAGCATAATATGGCTAATAATATGAGTTAGATTGATAATAATAAGAGTAATAAGCATAGTAATTGTCGTTCTATCGGTCATATAACCATAATATGGCTAATAATATGAGTTAGATTGATAATAATAAGAGTAATAAGTATAGTAATTGTCGTTCTATCGGTCATACAACCATAATATGGCTAATAATATGAGTTAGATTGATAATAATGAGAGTAATAAGTATAGTAATTGTCGTTCTATCGATCATATAAGCATAATATGGCTAATAATATGAGTTAGATGGATAATAATAAGAGTAATAAGCATAGTAATTGTCGTGCTATCGGTCATATAACCATATATTGGCTAATAATATGAGTTAGATTGATAATAATAAGAGTAATAAGCATAGTAATTGTCGTTCTATCGGTCATATAACCATAATATGGCTAATAATATGCGTTAGTTTGATAACAGTGAGTGTAATAAGTATAGTAATTGTCGTTATATCGATCATATAAGCATAATATGGCTAATAATATGAGTTAGATTGATAATAATAAGAGTAATGAGTATAGTAATTGTCGTCCTATCGATCATATAAGCATAATATGGCTAATAATATGAGTTGGATTGATAATAATAAGAGTAATAAGTATAGTAATTGTCGTTCTATCGATCATATAAGCACAATATGGCTAATAATATGAGTTAGATTGATAATAGTGAGTGTAATAAGTATAGTAATTGTCGTTCTATCGGTCATATAACCATAATATGGCCAATAATATGAGTTAGTTTGATAACAGTGAGTGTAATAAGTATAGTAATTGTCGTTATATCGATCATATAAGCATAATATGGCTACTAATATGATTTAGATTGATAATGATAAGAGTAATGAGTATAGTAATTGTCGTCCTATCGATCATATAAGCATAATATGGCTAATAATATGAGTTAGATTGATAATAATGAGAGTAATAAGTATAGTAATTGTCGTTCTATCGATCATATAAGCATAATATGGCTAATAATATGAGTTAGATTGATAATAATAAGAGTAATAAGCATAGTAATTGTCGTGCTATCGGTCATATAACCATATATTGGCTAATAATATGAGTTAGATTGATAATAATAAGAGTAATAAGCATAGTAATTGTCGTTCTATCGGTCATATAACCATAATATGGCTAATAATATGAGTTAGATTGATAATAATAAGAGTAATAAGTATAGTAATTGTCGTTCTATCGGTCATACAACCATAATATGGCTAATAATATGAGTTAGATTGATAATAATGAGAGTAATAAGTATAGTAATTGTCGTTCTATCGATCATATAAGCATAATATGGCTAATAATATGAGTTAGATTGATAATAATAAGAGTAATAAGCATAGTAATTGTCGTGCTATCGGTCATATAACCATATATTGGCTAATAATATGAGTTAGATTGATAATAATAAGAGTAATAAGCATAGTAATTGTCGTTCTATCGGTCATATAACCATAATATGGCTAATAATATGCGTTAGTTTGATAACAGTGAGTGTAATAAGTATAGTAATTGTCGTTATATCGATCATATAAGCATAATATGGCTAATAATATGAGTTAGATTGATAATAATAAGAGTAATGAGTATAGTAATTGTCGTCCTATCGATCATATAAGCATAATATGGCTAATAATATGAGTTGGATTGATAATAATAAGAGTAATAAGTATAGTAATTGTCGTTCTATCGATCATATAAGCACAATATGGCTAATAATATGAGTTAGATTGATAATAATGAGAGTAATATGTATAGTAATTGTCGTCCTATCGATCATATAAGCATAATATGGCTAATAATGTGAGTTAGATTGATAATAATAAGAGTAATAAGTATAGTAATTGTCGTTCTATCGATCATATAAGCATAATATGGCTAATAATATGAGTTAGATTGATAATAATAAGAGTAATAAGCATAGTAATTGTCGTGCTATCGGTCATATAACCATAATATGGCTAATAATATGAGATAGATTGATAATAATGAGTGTAATAAGAATAGTAATTGTCGTTATATCGATCATATAAGCAAAATATGGTTAATAATATGATTAAGATTGATAATGATAAGAGTAATCAGTATAGTAATTGTCGTCCTTTCGATCATATAAGCATAATATGGCTAATAATATGAGTTAGGTTGATAATAATAAGAGTAATAAGTATAGTAATTGTCGTTCTATCGATCATATAAGCATAATATGGCTAATAATATGAGTTAGATTGATAATAGTAAGAGTAATAAGCATAGTAATTGTCGTGCTATCGGTCATATAACCATAATATGGCTAATAATATGAGATAGATTGATAATAATGAGTGTAATAAGTATAGTAATTGTCGTTATATCGATCATATAAGCAAAATATGGTTAATAATATGATTTAGATTGATAATGATAAGAGTAATCAGTATAGTAATTGTCGTCCTTTCGATCATATAAGCATAATATGGCTAATAATATGAGTTAGGTTGATAATAATAAGAGTAATAAGTATAGTAATTGTCGTTCTATCGGTCATATAACTATAATATGGCTAATAATATGAGTTAGATTGATAATAGTGAGTGTAATAAGTATAGTAATTGTCGTTCTATCGGTCATATAACCATAATATGGCCAATAATATGAGTTAGTTTGATAACAGTGAGTGTAATAAGTATAGAAATTGTCGTTATATCGATCATATAAGCATAATATGGCTACTAATATGATTTAGATTGATAATGATAAGAGTAATGAGTATAGTAATTGTCGTCCTATCGATCATATACGCATAATATGGCTAATAATATGAGTTAGATTGATAATAATAGGAGTAATGAGTATAGTAATTGTCGTCCTATCGGTCATATAACCATAATATGGCTAATAATATGAGTTAGATTGATAATAGTGAGTGTAATAAGTATAGTAATTGTCGTTCTATCGGTCATATAACCATAATATGGCTAATAATATGCGTTAGTTTGATAACAGTGAGTGTAATAAGTATAGTAATTGTCGTTATATCGATCATATAAGCATAATATGGCTAATAATATGAGTTAGATTGATAATAATAAGAGTAATGAGTATAGTAATTGTCGTCCTATCGATCATATAAGCATAATATGGCTAATAATATGAGTTAGATTGATAATAATGAGAGTAATAAGTATAGTAATTGTCGTTCTATCGATCATATAAGCATAATATGGCTAATAATATGAGTTAGATTGATAATAATAAGAGTAATAAGCATAGTAATTGTCGTGCTATCGGTCATATAACCATATATTGGCTAATAATATGAGTTAGATTGATAATAATAAGAGTAATAAGCATAGTAATTGTCGTTCTATCGGTCATATAACCATAATATGGCTAATAATATGAGTTAGATTGATAATAATAAGAGTAATAAGTATAGTAATTGTCGTTCTATCGGTCATATCACCATAATATGGCTAATAATATGAGTTAGATTGATAATAGTGAGTGTAATAAGTATAGTAATTGTCGTTCTATCGGTCATGTAACCATAATATGGCTAATAATATGAGTTAGTTTGATAACAGTGAGTGTAATAAGTATAGTAATTGTCGTTATATCGATCATATAAGCATAATATGGCTAATAATTTGATTTAGATTGATAATGTTAAGAGTAATGAGTATAGTAATTGTCGTCCTATCGATCATATAAGCATAATATGGCTAATAATATGAGTTAGATTGATAATAATAAGAGTAATGAGTATAGTAATTGTCGTCCTATCGATCATATAAGCATAATATGGCTAATAATATGAGTTAGATTGATAATAATAAGAGTAGTGAGTATAGTAATTGTCGTCCTATCGATTATATAAGCATAATATGGCTAATAATATGAGTTAGATTGATAATAATAAGAGTAATGATTATAGTAATTGTCGTCCTATCGATCATATAAGCATAATATGGCTAATAATATGAGTTAGATTGATAATAATGAGAGTAATATGTATAGTAATTGTCGTCCTATCGATCATATAAGCATAATATGGCTAATAATGTGAGTTAGATTGATAATAATAAGAGCAATAAGTATAGTAATTGTCGTTCTATCGATCATATAACCATAATATGGCTAATAATATGAGTTAGTTTGATAACAGTGAGTGTAATAAGTATAGTAATTGTCGTTCTATCGGTCATATAACCATAATATGGCTAATAATATGAGTTAGTTTGATAACAGTGAGTGTAATAAGTATAGTAATTGTCGTCCTATCGATCATATAAGCATAATATGGCTAATAATATGAGTTAGATTGATAATAATAGGAGTAATGAGTATAGTAATTGTCGTCCTATCGGTCATATAACCATAATATGGCTAATAATATGAGTTAGATTGATAATAATAAGAGTAATGAGTATAGTAATTGTCGTCCTATCGATCATACAAGCATAATATGGCTAATAATATGAGTTAGATTGATAATAATAAGAGTAATGAGTATAGTAATTGTCGTCCTATCGATCATGTAAGCATAATATGGCTAATAATATGAGTTAGATTGATAATAATAAGAGTAATGAGTATAGTAATTGTCGTCCTATCGATCATAGAAGCATAATATGGCTAATAATATGAGTTAGATTGATAATAATTAGAGTAATGAGTATAGTAATTGTCGTCCTATCGATCATATAAGCATAATATGGCTAATAATATGTGTTAGACTGATAATAATAAGAGTAATGAGTATAGTTATTGTCGTCCTATCGATCATATAAGCATAATATGGCTAATAATATGAGTTAGATTGATAATAATAAGAGTAATGAGTATAGTAATTGTCGTCCTATCGATCATAGAAGCATAATATGGCTAATAATATGAGTTAGATTGATAATAATAAGAGTAATGAGTATAGTAATTGTCGTCCTATCGATCATATAAGCATAATATGGCTAATAATATGAGTTAGACTGATAATAATAAGAGTAATGAGTATAGTTGTTGTCGTCCTATCGATCATATAAGCATAATATGGCTAATAATATGAGTTAGATTGATAATAATAAGAGTAATGAGTATAGTAATTGTCGTCCTATCGATCATATAAGCATAATATGGCTAATAATATGAGTTAGATTGATAACAGTGAGTGTAATAAGTATAGTAATTGTCGTTATATCGATCATATAAGCATAATATGGCTAATAATATGAGTTAGATTGATAATAATAAGAGTAATGAGTATAGTAATTGTCGTCCTATCGATCATATAAGCATAATATGGCTAATAATATGAGTTAGATTGATAATAATAAGAGTAATAAGTATAGTAATTGTCGTTCTATCGGTCATATAACCATAATATGGCTAGTAATATGAGTTGGATTGATAACAGTGAGTGTAATAAGTATAGTAATTGTCGTTACATCGATCATATAAGCATAATATGCCTAATAATATGAGTTAGATTGATAATAATAAGAGTAATGAGTATAGTAATTGTCGTCCTATCGATCATATAAGCATAATATGGCTAATAATATGAGTTAGATTGATAATAATAAGAGTAATGAGTATAGTTATTGTCGTCCTATCGATCATATAAGCATAATATGGCTAATAATATGAGTTAGATTGATAATAATAAGAGTAATAAGTATAGTAATTGTCGTTCTATCGGTCATATAACCATAATATGGCTAATAATATGAGTTAGTTTGATAACAGTGAGTGCAATAAGTATAGTAATTGTCGTTATATCGATCATATAAGCATAATATGGCTAATAATATGAGTTAGATTGATAATAATAAGAGTAATGATTATAGTAATTGTCGTCCTATCGATCATATAAGCATAATATGGCTAATAATATGAGTTAGATTGATAATAATGAGAGTAATATGTATAGTAATTGTCGTCCTATCGATCATATAAGCATAATATGGCTAATAATGTGAGTTAGATTGATAATAATAAGAGCAATAAGTATAGTAATTGTCGTTCTATCGATCATATAACCATAATATGGCTAATAATATGAGTTAGTTTGATAACAGTGAGTGTAATAAGTATAGTAATTGTCGTTCTATCGGTCATATAACCATAATATGGCTAATAATATGAGTTAGTTTGATAACAGTGAGTGTAATAAGTATAGTAATTGTCGTCCTATCGATCATATAAGCATAATATGGCTAATAATATGAGTTAGATTGATAATAATAGGAGTAATGAGTATAGTAATTGTCGTCCTATCGGTCATATAACCATAATATGGCTAATAATATGAGTTAGATTGATAATAATAAGAGTAATGAGTATAGTAATTGTCGTCCTATCGATCATACAAGCATAATATGGCTAATAATATGAGTTAGATTGATAATAATAAGAGTAATGAGTATAGTAATTGTCGTCCTATCGATCATGTAAGCATAATATGGCTAATAATATGAGTTAGATTGATAATAATAAGAGTAATGAGTATAGTAATTGTCGTCCTATCGATCATAGAAGCATAATATGGCTAATAATATGAGTTAGATTGATAATAATTAGAGTAATGAGTATAGTAATTGTCGTCCTATCGATCATATAAGCATAATATGGCTAATAATATGTGTTAGACTGATAATAATAAGAGTAATGAGTATAGTTATTGTCGTCCTATCGATCATATAAGCATAATATGGCTAATAATATGAGTTAGATTGATAATAATAAGAGTAATGAGTATAGTAATTGTCGTCCTATCGATCATAGAAGCATAATATGGCTAATAATATGAGTTAGATTGATAATAATAAGAGTAATGAGTATAGTAATTGTCGTCCTATCGCTCATATAAGCATAATATGGCTAATAATATGAGTTAGACTGATAATAATAAGAGTAATGAGTATAGTTGTTGTCGTCCTATCGATCATATAAGCATAATATGGCTAATAATATGAGCTAGATTGATAATAATAAGAGTAATGAGTATAGTAATTGTCGTCCTATCGATCATATAAGCATAATATGGCTAATAATATGAGTTAGATTGATAACAGTGAGTGTAATAAGTATAGTAATTGTCGTCCTATCGATCATATAAGCATAATATGGCTAATAATATGAGTTAGATTGATAATAATAAGAGTAATGAGTATAGTAATTGTCGTCCTATCGATCATATAAGCATAATATGGCTAATAATATGAGCTAGATTGATAATAATAAGAGTAATGAGTATAGTAATTGTCGTCCTATCGATCATATAAGCATAATATGGCTAATAATATGAGTTAGATTGATAACAGTGAGTGTAATAAGTATAGTAATTGTCGTCCTATCGATCATATAAGCATAATATGGCTAATAATATGAGTTAGATTGATAATAATAAGAGTAATGAGTATAGTAATTGTCGTCCTATCGATCATATAAGCATAATATGGCTAATAATATGAGTTAGATTGATAATAATTAGAGTAATAAGTATAGTAATTGTCGTTCTATCGGTCATATAACCATAATATGGCTAGTAATATGAGTTGGATTGATAACAGTGAGTGTAATAAGTATAGTAATTGTCGTTACATCGATCATATAAGCATAATATGCCTAATAATATGAGTTAGATTGATAATAATAAGAGTAATGAGTATAGTAATTGTCGTCCTATCGATCATATAAGCATAATATGGCTAATAATATGAGTTAGATTGATAATAATAAGAGTAATGAGTATAGTAATTGTCGTCCTATCGATCATATAAGCATAATATGGCTAATAATATGAGTTAGATTGATAATAATAAGAGTGATGAGTATAGTAATTGTCGTCCTATCGATCATATAAGCATAATATGGCTAATAATATGAGTTAGATTGATAATAATAAGAGTAATGAGTATAGTTATTGTCGTCCTATCGATCATATAAGCATAATATGGCTAATAATATGAGTTAGACTGATAATAATAAGAGTAATAAGTATAGTAATTGTCGTTCTATCGGTCATATAACCATAATATGGCTAATAATATGAGTTAGTTTGATAACAGTGAGTGCAATAAGTATAGTAATTGTCGTTATATCGATCATATAAGCATAATATGGCTAATAATATGATTTAGATTGATAATGATAAGAGTCATGAGTATAGTAATTGTCGTCCTATCGATCATATAAGCATAATATGGCTAATAATATGAGTTAGATTGATAATAATAAGACTAATGAGTATAGTAATTGTCGTCCTATCAATCATATAAGCATAATATGGCTAATAATATGAGTTAGATTGATAATAATAAGAGTAATGGGTATAGTAATTGTCGTCCTATCGATTACATAAGCATAATATGGCTAATAATATGAGTTAGATTGATAATAATAAGAGTAATAAGCATAGTAATTGTCGTGCTATCGGTCATATAACCATAGTATGGCTAATAATATGCGTTAGTTTGATAATAATAAGAGTAATAAGTATAGTAATTGTCGTTCTATCGGTCATATAACCATAATATGGCTAATAATATGAGTTAGTTTGATAACAGTGAGTGTAATAAGTATAGTAATTGTCGTTATATCGATCATATAAGCATAATATGGCTACTAATATGATTTAGATTGATAATGATAAGAGTAATGAGTATAGTAATTGTCGTCCTATCGATCATATAAGCATAATATGGCTAATAATATGAGTTAGATTGATAATAATGAGAGTAATAAGTATAGTAATTGTCGTTCTATCGATCATATAAGCATAATATGGCTAATAATATGAGTTAGATTGATAATAATAAGAGTAATAAGCATAGTAATTGTCGTTCTATCGGTCATATAACCATAATATGGCTAATAATATGAGTTAGATTGATAATAATAAGAGTAATAAGTATAGTAATTGTCGTTCTATCGGTCATACAACCATAATATGGCTAATAATATGAGTTAGATTGATAATAATGAGAGTAGTAAGTATAGTAATTGTCGTTCTATCGATCATATAAGCATAATATGGCTAATAATATGAGTTAGATTGATAATGATAAGAGTAATGAGTATAGTAATTGTCGTCCTATCGATCATATAAGCATAATATGGCTAATAATATGAGTTAGATTGATAATAATGAGAGTAATAAGTATAGTAATTGTCGTTCTATCGATCATATAAGCATAATATGGCTAATAATATGAGTTAGATTGATAATAATAAGAGTAATAAGCATAGTAATTGTCGTGCTATCGGTCATATAACCATATATTGGCTAATAATATGAGTTAGATTGATAATAATAAGAGTAATAAGCATAGTAATTGTCGTTCTATCGGTCATATAACCATAATATGGCTAATAATATGAGTTAGATTGATAATAATAAGAGTAATAAGTATAGTAATTGTCGTTCTATCGGTCATACAACCATAATATGGCTAATAATATGAGTTAGATTGATAATAATGAGAGTAATAAGTATAGTAATTGTCGTTCTATCGATCATATAAGCATAATGTGGCTAATAATATGAGTTAGATTGATAATAATAAGAGTAATAAGCATAGTAATTGTCGTGCTATCGGTCATATAACCATATATTGGCTAATAATATGAGTTAGATTGATAATAATAAGAGTAATAAGCATAGTAATTGTCGTTCTATCGGTCATATAACCATAATATGGCTAATAATATGCGTTAGTTTGATAACAGTGAGTGTAATAAGTATAGTAATTGTCGTTATATCGATCATATAAGCATAATATGGCTAATAATATGAGTTAGATTGATAATAATAAGAGTAATGAGTATAGTAATTGTCGTCCTATCGATCATATAAGCATAATATGGCTAATAATATGAGTTGGATTGATAATAATAAGAGTAATAAGTATAGTAATTGTCGTTCTATCGATCATATAAGCACAATATGGCTAATAATATGAGTTAGATTGATAATAATGAGAGTAATATGTATAGTAATTGTCGTCCTATCGATCATATAAGCATAATATGGCTAATAATGTGAGTTAGATTGATAATAATAAGAGTAATAAGTATAGTAATTGTCGTTCTATCGATCATATAAGCATAATATGGCTAATAATATGAGTTAGATTGATAATAATAAGAGTAATAAGCATAGTAATTGTCGTGCTATCGGTCATATAACCATAATATGGCTAATAATATGAGATAGATTGATAATAATGAGTGTAATAAGAATAGTAATTGTCGTTATATCGATCATATAAGCAAAATATGGTTAATAATATGATTAAGATTGATAATGATAAGAGTAATCAGTATAGTAATTGTCGTCCTTTCGATCATATAAGCATAATATGGCTAATAATATGAGTTAGGTTGATAATAATAAGAGTAATAAGTATAGTAATTGTCGTTCTATCGGTCATATAACTATAATATGGCTAATAATATGAGTTAGATTGATAATAGTGAGTGTAATAAGTATAGTAATTGTCGTTCTATCGGTCATATAACCATAATATGGCCAATAATATGAGTTAGTTTGATAACAGTGAGTGTAATAAGTATAGTAATTGTCGTTATATCGATCATATAAGCATAATATGGCTACTAATATGATTTAGATTGATAATGATAAGAGTAATGAGTATAGTAATTGTCGTCCTATCGATCATATAAGCATAATATGGCTAATAATATGAGTTAGATTGATAATAATGAGAGTAATAAGTATAGTAATTGTCGTTCTATCGATCATATAAGCATAATATGGCTAATAATATTAGTTAGATTGATAATAATAAGAGTAATAAGCATAGTAATTGTCGTTCTATCGGTCATATAACCATAATATGGCTAATAATATGAGTTAGATTGATAATAATAAGAGTAATAAGTATAGTAATTGTCGTTCTATCGGTCATATAACCATAATATGGCTAATAATATGAGTTAGTTTGATAACAGTGAGTGCAATAAGTATAGTAATTGTCGTTATATCGATCATATAAGCATAATATGGCTAATAATATGAGTTAGATTGATAATAATAAGAGTAATGATTATAGTAATTGTCGTCCTATCGATCATATAAGCATAATATGGCTAATAATATGAGTTAGATTGATAATAATGAGAGTAATATGTATAGTAATTGTCGTCCTATCGATCATATAAGCATAATATGGCTAATAATGTGAGTTAGATTGATAATAATAAGAGCAATAAGTATAGTAATTGTCGTTCTATCGATCATATAACCATAATATGGCTAATAATATGAGTTAGTTTGATAACAGTGAGTGTAATAAGTATAGTAATTGTCGTTCTATCGGTCATATAACCATAATATGGCTAATAATATGAGTTAGTTTGATAACAGTGAGTGTAATAAGTATAGTAATTGTCGTCCTATCGATCATATAAGCATAATATGGCTAATAATATGAGTTAGATTGATAATAATAGGAGTAATGAGTATAGTAATTGTCGTCCTATCGGCCATATAACCATAATATGGCTAATAATATGAGTTAGATTGATAATAATAAGAGTAATGAGTATAGTAATTGTCGTCCTATCGATCATACAAGCATAATATGGCTAATAATATGAGTTAGATTGATAATAATAAGAGTAATGAGTATAGTAATTGTCGTCCTATCGATCATGTAAGCATAATATGGCTAATAATATGAGTTAGATTGATAATAATAAGAGTAATGAGTATAGTAATTGTCGTCCTATCGATCATAGAAGCATAATATGGCTAATAATATGAGTTAGATTGATAATAATTAGAGTAATGAGTATAGTAATTGTCGTCCTATCGATCATATAAGCATAATATGGCTAATAATATGTGTTAGACTGATAATAATAAGAGTAATGAGTATAGTTATTGTCGTCCTATCGATCATATAAGCATAATATGGCTAATAATATGAGTTAGATTGATAATAATAAGAGTAATGAGTATAGTAATTGTCGTCCTATCGATCATAGAAGCATAATATGGCTAATAATATGAGTTAGATTGATAATAATAAGAGTAATGAGTATAGTAATTGTCGTCCTATCGATCATATAAGCATAATATGGCTAATAATATGAGTTAGACTGATAATAATAAGAGTAATGAGTATAGTTGTTGTCGTCCTATCGATCATATAAGCATAATATGGCTAATAATATGAGTTAGATTGATAATAATAAGAGTAATGAGTATAGTAATTGTCGTCCTATCGATCATATAAGCATAATATGGCTAATAATATGAGTTAGATTGATAACAGTGAGTGTAATAAGTATAGTAATTGTCGTTATATCGATCATATAAGCATAATATGGCTAATAATATGAGTTAGATTGATAATAATAAGAGTAATGAGTATAGTAATTGTCGTCCTATCGATCATATAAGCATAATATGGCTAATAATATGAGTTAGATTGATAATAATAAGAGTAATAAGTATAGTAATTGTCGTTCTATCGGTCATATAACCATAATATGGCTAGTAATATGAGTTGGATTGATAACAGTGAGTGTAATAAGTATAGTAATTGTCGTTACATCGATCATATAAGCATAATATGCCTAATAATATGAGTTAGATTGATAATAATAAGAGTAATGAGTATAGTAATTGTCGTCCTATCGATCATATAAGCATAATATGGCTAATAATATGAGTTAGATTGATAATAATAAGAGTAATGAGTATAGTTATTGTCGTCCTATCGATCATATAAGCATAATATGGCTAATAATATGAGTTAGATTGATAATAATAAGAGTAATAAGTATAGTAATTGTCGTTCTATCGGTCATATAACCATAATATGGCTAATAATATGAGTTAGTTTGATAACAGTGAGTGCAATAAGTATAGTAATTGTCGTTATATCGATCATATAAGCATAATATGGCTAATAATATGAGTTAGATTGATAATAATAAGAGTAATGATTATAGTAATTGTCGTCCTATCGATCATATAAGCATAATATGGCTAATAATATGAGTTAGATTGATAATAATGAGAGTAATATGTATAGTAATTGTCGTCCTATCGATCATATAAGCATAATATGGCTAATAATGTGAGTTAGATTGATAATAATAAGAGCAATAAGTATAGTAATTGTCGTTCTATCGATCATATAACCATAATATGGCTAATAATATGAGTTAGTTTGATAACAGTGAGTGTAATAAGTATAGTAATTGTCGTTCTATCGGTCATATAACCATAATATGGCTAATAATATGAGTTAGTTTGATAACAGTGAGTGTAATAAGTATAGTAATTGTCGTCCTATCGATCATATAAGCATAATATGGCTAATAATATGAGTTAGATTGATAATAATAGGAGTAATGAGTATAGTAATTGTCGTCCTATCGGTCATATAACCATAATATGGCTAATAATATGAGTTAGATTGATAATAATAAGAGTAATGAGTATAGTAATTGTCGTCCTATCGATCATACAAGCATAATATGGCTAATAATATGAGTTAGATTGATAATAATAAGAGTAATGAGTATAGTAATTGTCGTCCTATCGATCATGTAAGCATAATATGGCTAATAATATGAGTTAGATTGATAATAATAAGAGTAATGAGTATAGTAATTGTCGTCCTATCGATCATAGAAGCATAATATGGCTAATAATATGAGTTAGATTGATAATAATTAGAGTAATGAGTATAGTAATTGTCGTCCTATCGATCATATAAGCATAATATGGCTAATAATATGTGTTAGACTGATAATAATAAGAGTAATGAGTATAGTTATTGTCGTCCTATCGATCATATAAGCATAATATGGCTAATAATATGAGTTAGATTGATAATAATAAGAGTAATGAGTATAGTAATTGTCGTCCTATCGATCATAGAAGCATAATATGGCTAATAATATGAGTTAGATTGATAATAATAAGAGTAATGAGTATAGTAATTGTCGTCCTATCGCTCATATAAGCATAATATGGCTAATAATATGAGTTAGACTGATAATAATAAGAGTAATGAGTATAGTTGTTGTCGTCCTATCGATCATATAAGCATAATATGGCTAATAATATGAGCTAGATTGATAATAATAAGAGTAATGAGTATAGTAATTGTCGTCCTATCGATCATATAAGCATAATATGGCTAATAATATGAGTTAGATTGATAACAGTGAGTGTAATAAGTATAGTAATTGTCGTTATATCGATCATATAAGCATAATATGGCTAATAATATGAGTTAGATTGATAATAATAAGAGTAATGAGTATAGTAATTGTCGTCCTATCGATCATATAAGCATAATATGGCTAATAATATGAGTTAGATTGATAATAATTAGAGTAATAAGTATAGTAATTGTCGTTCTATCGGTCATATAACCATAATATGGCTAGTAATATGAGTTGGATTGATAACAGTGAGTGTAATAAGTATAGTAATTGTCGTTACATCGATCATATAAGCATAATATGCCTAATAATATGAGTTAGATTGATAATAATAAGAGTAATGAGTATAGTAATTGTCGTCCTATCGATCATATAAGCATAATATGGCTAATAATATGAGTTAGATTGATAATAATAAGAGTAATGAGTATAGTAATTGTCGTCCTATCGATCATATAAGCATAATATGGCTAATAATATGAGTTAGATTGATAATAATAAGAGTGATGAGTATAGTAATTGTCGTCCTATCGATCATATAAGCATAATATGGCTAATAATATGAGTTAGATTGATAATAATAAGAGTAATGAGTATAGTTATTGTCGTCCTATCGATCATATAAGCATAATATGGCTAATAATATGAGTTAGACTGATAATAATAAGAGTAATAAGTATAGTAATTGTCGTTCTATCGGTCATATAACCATAATATGGCTAATAATATGAGTTAGTTTGATAACAGTGAGTGCAATAAGTATAGTAATTGTCGTTATATCGATCATATAAGCATAATATGGCTAATAATATGATTTAGATTGATAATGATAAGAGTCATGAGTATAGTAATTGTCGTCCTATCGATCATATAAGCATAATATGGCTAATAATATGAGTTAGATTGATAATAATAAGACTAATGAGTATAGTAATTGTCGTCCTATCAATCATATAAGCATAATATGGCTAATAATATGAGTTAGATTGATAATAATAAGAGTAATGGGTATAGTAATTGTCGTCCTATCGATTACATAAGCATAATATGGCTAATAATATGAGTTAGATTGATAATAATAAGAGTAATAAGCATAGTAATTGTCGTGCTATCGGTCATATAACCATAATATGGCTAATAATATGCGTTAGTTTGATAATAATAAGAGTAATAAGTATAGTAATTGTCGTTCTATCGGTCATATAACCATAATATGGCTAATAATATGAGTTAGTTTGATAACAGTGAGTGTAATAAGTATAGTAATTGTCGTTATATCGATCATATAAGCATAATATGGCTACTAATATGATTTAGATTGATAATGATAAGAGTAATGAGTATAGTAATTGTCGTCCTATCGATCATATAAGCATAATATGGCTAATAATATGAGTTAGATTGATAATAATGAGAGTAATAAGTATAGTAACTGTCGTTCTATCGATCATATAAGCATAATATGGCTAATAATATGAGTTAGATTGATAATAATAAGAGTAATAAGCATAGTAATTGTCGTTCTATCGGTCATATAACCATAATATGGCTAATAATATGAGTTAGATTGATAATAATAAGAGTAATAAGTATAGTAATTGTCGTTCTATCGGTCATACAACCATAATATGGCTAATAATATGAGTTAGATTGATAATAATGAGAGTAATAAGTATAGTAATTGTCGTTCTATCGATCATATAAGCATAATATGGCTAATAATATGAGTTAGATTGATAATGATAAGAGTAATGAGTATAGTAATTGTCGTCCTATCGATCATATAAGCATAATATGGCTAATAATATGAGTTAGATTGATAATAATGAGAGTAATAAGTATAGTAATTGTCGTTCTATCGATCATATAAGCATAATATGGCTAATAATATGAGTTAGATTGATAATAATAAGAGTAATAAGCATAGTAATTGTCGTGCTATCGGTCATATAACCATATATTGGCTAATAATATGAGTTAGATTGATAATAATAAGAGTAATAAGCATAGTAATTGTCGTTCTATCGGTCATATAACCATAATATGGCTAATAATATGAGTTAGATTGATAATAATAAGAGTAATAAGTATAGTAATTGTCGTTCTATCGGTCATACAACCATAATATGGCTAATAATATGAGTTAGATTGATAATAATGAGAGTAATAAGTATAGTAATTGTCGTTCTATCGATCATATAAGCATAATATGGCTAATAATATGAGTTAGATTGATAATAATAAGAGTAATAAGCATAGTAATTGTCGTGCTATCGGTCATATAACCATATATTGGCTAATAATATGAGTTAGATTGATAATAATAAGAGTAATAAGCATAGTAATTGTCGTTCTATCGGTCATATAACCATAATATGGCTAATAATATGCGTTAGTTTGATAACAGTGAGTGTAATAAGTATAGTAATTGTCGTTATATCGATCATATAAGCATAATATGGCTAATAATATGAGTTAGATTGATAATAATAAGAGTAATGAGTATAGTAATTGTCGTCCTATCGATCATATAAGCATAATATGGCTAATAATATGAGTTGGATTGATAATAATAAGAGTAATAAGTATAGTAATTGTCGTTCTATCGATCATATAAGCACAATATGGCTAATAATATGAGTTAGATTGATAATAATGAGAGTAATATGTATAGTAATTGTCGTCCTATCGATCATATAAGCATAATATGGCTAATAATGTGAGTTAGATTGATAATAATAAGAGTAATAAGTATAGTAATTGTCGTTCTATCGATCATATAAGCATAATATGGCTAATAATATGAGTTAGATTGATAATAATAAGAGTAATAAGCATAGTAATTGTCGTGCTATCGGTCATATAACCATAATATGGCTAATAATATGAGATAGATTGATAATAATGAGTGTAATAAGAATAGTAATTGTCGTTATATCGATCATATAAGCAAAATATGGTTAATAATATGATTAAGATTGATAATGATAAGAGTAATCAGTATAGTAATTGTCGTCCTTTCGATCATATAAGCATAATATGGCTAATAATATGAGTTAGGTTGATAATAATAAGAGTAATAAGTATAGTAATTGTCGTTCTATCGGTCATATAACTATAATATGGCTAATAATATGAGTTAGATTGATAATAGTGAGTGTAATAAGTATAGTAATTGTCGTTCTATCGGTCATATAACCATAATATGGCCAATAATATGAGTTAGTTTGATAACAGTGAGTGTAATAAGTATAGTAATTGTCGTTATATCGATCATATAAGCATAATATGGCTACTAATATGATTTAGATTGATAATGATAAGAGTAATGAGTATAGTAATTGTCGTCCTATCGATCATATAAGCATAATATGGCTAATAATATGAGTTAGATTGATAATAATGAGAGTAATAAGTATAGTAATTGTCGTTCTATCGATCATATAAGCATAATATGGCTAATAATATGAGTTAGATTGATAATAATAAGAGTAATAAGCATAGTAATTGTCGTTCTATCGGTCATATAACCATAATATGGCTAATAATATGAGTTAGATTGATAATAATAAGAGTAATAAGTATAGTAATTGTCGTTCTATCGGTCATACAACCATAATATGGCTAATAATATGAGTTAGATTGATAATAATGAGAGTAATAAGTATAGTAATTGTCGTTCTATCGATCATATAAGCATAATATGGCTAATAATATGAGTTAGATGGATAATAATAAGAGTAATAAGCATAGTAATTGTCGTGCTATCGGTCATATAACCATATATTGGCTAATAATATGAGTTAGATTGATAATAATAAGAGTAATAAGCATAGTAATTGTCGTTCTATCGGTCATATAACCATAATATGGCTAATAATATGCGTTAGTTTGATAACAGTGAGTGTAATAAGTATAGTAATTGTCGTTATATCGATCATATAAGCATAATATGGCTAATAATATGAGTTAGATTGATAATAATAAGAGTAATGAGTATAGTAATTGTCGTCCTATCGATCATATAAGCATAATATGGCTAATAATATGAGTTGGATTGATAATAATAAGAGTAATAAGTATAGTAATTGTCGTTCTATCGATCATATAAGCACAATATGGCTAATAATATGAGTTAGATTGATAATAGTGAGTGTAATAAGTATAGTAATTGTCGTTCTATCGGTCATATAACCATAATATGGCCAATAATATGAGTTAGTTTGATAACAGTGAGTGTAATAAGTATAGTAATTGTCGTTATATCGATCATATAAGCATAATATGGCTACTAATATGATTTAGATTGATAATGATAAGAGTAATGAGTATAGTAATTGTCGTCCTATCGATCATATAAGCATAATATGGCTAATAATATGAGTTAGATTGATAATAATGAGAGTAATAAGTATAGTAATTGTCGTTCTATCGATCATATAAGCATAATATGGCTAATAATATGAGTTAGATTGATAATAATAAGAGTAATAAGCATAGTAATTGTCGTGCTATCGGTCATATAACCATATATTGGCTAATAATATGAGTTAGATTGATAATAATAAGAGTAATAAGCATAGTAATTGTCGTTCTATCGGTCATATAACCATAATATGGCTAATAATATGAGTTAGATTGATAATAATAAGAGTAATAAGTATAGTAATTGTCGTTCTATCGGTCATACAACCATAATATGGCTAATAATATGAGTTAGATTGATAATAATGAGAGTAATAAGTATAGTAATTGTCGTTCTATCGATCATATAAGCATAATATGGCTAATAATATGAGTTAGATTGATAATAATAAGAGTAATAAGCATAGTAATTGTCGTGCTATCGGTCATATAACCATATATTGGCTAATAATATGAGTTAGATTGATAATAATAAGAGTAATAAGCATAGTAATTGTCGTTCTATCGGTCATATAACCATAATATGGCTAATAATATGCGTTAGTTTGATAACAGTGAGTGTAATAAGTATAGTAATTGTCGTTATATCGATCATATAAGCATAATATGGCTAATAATATGAGTTAGATTGATAATAATAAGAGTAATGAGTATAGTAATTGTCGTCCTATCGATCATATAAGCATAATATGGCTAATAATATGAGTTGGATTGATAATAATAAGAGTAATAAGTATAGTAATTGTCGTTCTATCGATCATATAAGCACAATATGGCTAATAATATGAGTTAGATTGATAATAATGAGAGTAATATGTATAGTAATTGTCGTCCTATCGATCATATAAGCATAATATGGCTAATAATGTGAGTTAGATTGATAATAATAAGAGTAATAAGTATAGTAATTGTCGTTCTATCGATCATATAAGCATAATATGGCTAATAATATGAGTTAGATTGATAATAATAAGAGTAATAAGCATAGTAATTGTCGTGCTATCGGTCATATAACCATAATATGGCTAATAATATGAGATAGATTGATAATAATGAGTGTAATAAGAATAGTAATTGTCGTTATATCGATCATATAAGCAAAATATGGTTAATAATATGATTAAGATTGATAATGATAAGAGTAATCAGTATAGTAATTGTCGTCCTTTCGATCATATAAGCATAATATGGCTAATAATATGAGTTAGGTTGATAATAATAAGAGTAATAAGTATAGTAATTGTCGTTCTATCGATCATATAAGCATAATATGGCTAATAATATGAGTTAGATTGATAATAGTAAGAGTAATAAGCATAGTAATTGTCGTGCTATCGGTCATATAACCATAATATGGCTAATAATATGAGATAGATTGATAATAATGAGTGTAATAAGTATAGTAATTGTCGTTATATCGATCATATAAGCAAAATATGGTTAATAATATGATTTAGATTGATAATGATAAGAGTAATCAGTATAGTAATTGTCGTCCTTTCGATCATATAAGCATAATATGGCTAATAATATGAGTTAGGTTGATAATAATAAGAGTAATAAGTATAGTAATTGTCGTTCTATCGGTCATATAACTATAATATGGCTAATAATATGAGTTAGATTGATAATAGTGAGTGTAATAAGTATAGTAATTGTCGTTCTATCGGTCATATAACCATAATATGGCCAATAATATGAGTTAGTTTGATAACAGTGAGTGTAATAAGTATAGTAATTGTCGTTATATCGATCATATAAGCATAATATGGCTACTAATATGATTTAGATTGATAATGATAAGAGTAATGAGTATAGTAATTGTCGTCCTATCGATCATATACGCATAATATGGCTAATAATATGAGTTAGATTGATAATAATAGGAGTAATGAGTATAGTAATTGTCGTCCTATCGGTCATATAACCATAATATGGCTAATAATATGAGTTAGATTGATAATAGTGAGTGTAATAAGTATAGTAATTGTCGTTCTATCGGTCATATAACCATAATATGGCTAATAATATGCGTTAGTTTGATAACAGTGAGTGTAATAAGTATAGTAATTGTCGTTATATCGATCATATAAGCATAATATGGCTAATAATATGAGTTAGATTGATAATAATAAGAGTAATGAGTATAGTAATTGTCGTCCTATCGATCATATAAGCATAATATGGCTAATAATATGAGTTAGATTGATAATAATGAGAGTAATAAGTATAGTAATTGTCGTTCTATCGATCATATAAGCATAATATGGCTAATAATATGAGTTAGATTGATAATAATAAGAGTAATAAGCATAGTAATTGTCGTGCTATCGGTCATATAACCATATATTGGCTAATAATATGAGTTAGATTGATAATAATAAGAGTAATAAGCATAGTAATTGTCGTTCTATCGGTCATATAACCATAATATGGCTAATAATATGAGTTAGATTGATAATAATAAGAGTAATAAGTATAGTAATTGTCGTTCTATCGGTCATATCACCATAATATGGCTAATAATATGAGTTAGATTGATAATAGTGAGTGTAATAAGTATAGTAATTGTCGTTCTATCGGTCATATAACCATAATATGGCTAATAATATGAGTTAGTTTGATAACAGTGAGTGTAATAAGTATAGTAATTGTCGTTATATCGATCATATAAGCATAATATGGCTAATAATTTGATTTAGATTGATAATGTTAAGAGTAATGAGTATAGTAATTGTCGTCCTATCGATCATATAAGCATAATATGGCTAATAATATGAGTTAGATTGATAATAATAAGAGTAATGAGTATAGTAATTGTCGTCCTATCGATCATATAAGCATAATATGGCTAATAATATGAGTTAGATTGATAATAATAAGAGTAGTGAGTATAGTAATTGTCGTCCTATCGATTATATAAGCATAATATGGCTAATAATATGAGTTAGATTGATAATAATAAGAGTAATGATTATAGTAATTGTCGTCCTATCGATCATATAAGCATAATATGGCTAATAATATGAGTTAGATTGATAATAATGAGAGTAATATGTATAGTAATTGTCGTCCTATCGATCATATAAGCATAATATGGCTAATAATGTGAGTTAGATTGATAATAATAAGAGCAATAAGTATAGTAATTGTCGTTCTATCGATCATATAACCATAATATGGCTAATAATATGAGTTAGTTTGATAACAGTGAGTGTAATAAGTATAGTAATTGTCGTTCTATCGGTCATATAACCATAATATGGCTAATAATATGAGTTAGTTTGATAACAGTGAGTGTAATAAGTATAGTAATTGTCGTCCTATCGATCATATAAGCATAATATGGCTAATAATATGAGTTAGATTGATAATAATAGGAGTAATGAGTATAGTAATTGTCGTCCTATCGGTCATATAACCATAATATGGCTAATAATATGAGTTAGATTGATAATAATAAGAGTAATGAGTATAGTAATTGTCGTCCTATCGATCATACAAGCATAATATGGCTAATAATATGAGTTAGATTGATAATAATAAGAGTAATGAGTATAGTAATTGTCGTCCTATCGATCATGTAAGCATAATATGGCTAATAATATGAGTTAGATTGATAATAATAAGAGTAATGAGTATAGTAATTGTCGTCCTATCGATCATAGAAGCATAATATGGCTAATAATATGAGTTAGATTGATAATAATTAGAGTAATGAGTATAGTAATTGTCGTCCTATCGATCATATAAGCATAATATGGCTAATAATATGAGTTAGATTGATAACAGTGAGTGTAATAAGTATAGTAATTGTCGTTATATCGATCATATAAGCATAATATGGCTAATAATATGAGTTAGATTGATAATAATAAGAGTAATGAGTATAGTAATTGTCGTCCTATCGATCATATAAGCATAATATGGCTAATAATATGAGTTAGATTGATAATAATAAGAGTAATAAGTATAGTAATTGTCGTTCTATCGGTCATATAACCATAATATGGCTAGTAATATGAGTTGGATTGATAACAGTGAGTGTAATAAGTATAGTAATTGTCGTTACATCGATCATATAAGCATAATATGCCTAATAATATGAGTTAGATTGATAATAATAAGAGTAATGAGTATAGTAATTGTCGTCCTATCGATCATATAAGCATAATATGGCTAATAATATGAGTTAGATTGATAATAATAAGAGTAATGAGTATAGTTATTGTCGTCCTATCGATCATATAAGCATAATATGGCTAATAATATGAGTTAGATTGATAATAATAAGAGTAATAAGTATAGTAATTGTCGTTCTATCGGTCATATAACCATAATATGGCTAATAATATGAGTTAGTTTGATAACAGTGAGTGCAATAAGTATAGTAATTGTCGTTATATCGATCATATAAGCATAATATGGCTAATAATATGAGTTAGATTGATAATAATAAGAGTAATGATTATAGTAATTGTCGTCCTATCGATCATATAAGCATAATATGGCTAATAATATGAGTTAGATTGATAATAATGAGAGTAATATGTATAGTAATTGTCGTCCTATCGATCATATAAGCATAATATGGCTAATAATGTGAGTTAGATTGATAATAATAAGAGCAATAAGTATAGTAATTGTCGTTCTATCGATCATATAACCATAATATGGCTAATAATATGAGTTAGTTTGATAACAGTGAGTGTAATAAGTATAGTAATTGTCGTTCTATCGGTCATATAACCATAATATGGCTAATAATATGAGTTAGTTTGATAACAGTGAGTGTAATAAGTATAGTAATTGTCGTCCTATCGATCATATAAGCATAATATGGCTAATAATATGAGTTAGATTGATAATAATAGGAGTAATGAGTATAGTAATTGTCGTCCTATCGGTCATATAACCATAATATGGCTAATAATATGAGTTAGATTGATAATAATAAGAGTAATGAGTATAGTAATTGTCGTCCTATCGATCATACAAGCATAATATGGCTAATAATATGAGTTAGATTGATAATAATAAGAGTAATGAGTATAGTAATTGTCGTCCTATCGATCATGTAAGCATAATATGGCTAATAATATGAGTTAGATTGATAATAATAAGAGTAATGAGTATAGTAATTGTCGTCCTATCGATCATAGAAGCATAATATGGCTAATAATATGAGTTAGATTGATAATAATTAGAGTAATGAGTATAGTAATTGTCGTCCTATCGATCATATAAGCATAATATGGCTAATAATATGAGTTAGTTTGATAACAGTGAGTGCAATAAGTATAGTAATTGTCGTTATATCGATCATATAAGCATAATATGGCTAATAATATGATTTAGATTGATAATGATAAGAGTCATGAGTATAGTAATTGTCGTCCTATCGATCATATAAGCATAATATGGCTAATAATATGAGTTAGATTGATAATAATAAGACTAATGAGTATAGTAATTGTCGACCTATCAATCATATAAGCATAATATGGCTAATAATATGAGTTAGATTGATAATAATAAGAGTAATGGGTATAGTAATTGTCGTCCTATCGATTACATAAGCATAATATGGCTAATAATATGAGTTAGATTGATAATAATAAGAGTAATGATTATAGTAATTGTCGTCCTATCGATCATATAAGCATAATATGGCTAATAATATGAGTTGGATTGATAATAATAAGAGTAATAAGTATAGTAATTGTCGTTCTATCGATCATATAAGCACAATATGGCTAATAATATGAGTTAGATTGATAATAATGAGAGTAATATGTATAGTAATTGTCGTCCTATCGATCATATAAGCATAATATGGCTAATAATGTGAGTTAGATTGATAATAATAAGAGTAATAAGTATAGTAATTGTCGTTCTATCGATCATATAAGCATAATATGGCTAATAATATGATTTAGATTGATAATGATAAGAGTAATCAGTATAGTAATTGTCGTCCTATCGATCATATAAGCATAATATGGCTAATAATATGAGTTAGATTGATAATAATAAGAGTAATAAGTATAGTAATTGTCGTTCTATCGGTCATACAACCATAATATGGCTAATAATATGAGTTAGTTTGATAACAGTGAGTGTAATAAGTATAGTAATTGTCGTTCTATCGGTCATATAACCATAATATGGCTAATAATATGAGTTAGTTTGATAACAGTGAGTGTAATAAGTATAGTAATTGTCGTTATATCGATCATATAAGCATAATATGGCTAATAATATGATTTAGATTGATAATGATAAGAGTAATGAGTATAGTAATTGTCGTCCTATCGATCATATAAGCATAATATGGCTAATAATATGAGTTAGATTGATAATAATGAGAGTAATAAGTATAGTAATTGTCGTTCTATCGATCATATAAGCATAATATGGCTAATAATATGAGTTAGATTGATAATAATAAGAGTAATAAGCATAGTAATTGTCGTTCTATCGGTCATATAACCATAATATGGCTAATAATATGAGTTACATTGATAATAATGAGAGTAATAAGTATAGTAATTGTCGTTATATCGATCATATAAGCATAATATGGCTAATAATATGAGTTAGATTGATAATAATAAGAGTAATGAGTATAGTAATTGTCATCCTATCGATCATATAAGCATAATATGGCTAATAATATGAGTTAGATTGATAATAATAAGAGTAATAAGTATAGTAATTGTCGTTCTATCGGTCATATCACCATAATATGGCTAATAATATGAGTTAGATTGATAATAGTGAGTGTAATAAGTATAGTAATTGTCGTTCTATCGGTCATATAACCATAATATGGCGAATAATATGAGTTAGTTTGATAACAGTGAGTGTAATAAGTATAGTAATTGTCGTTATATCGATCATATAAGCATAATATGGCTAATAATATGAGTTAGATTGATAATAATAAGAGTAATGATTAGAGTAATTGTCGTCCTATCGATCATATAAGCATAATATGGCTAATAATATGAGTTGGATTGATAATAATAAGAGTAATAAGTATAGTAATTGTCGTTCTATCGATCATATAAGCACAATATGGCTAATAATATGAGTTAGATTGATAATAATGGGAGTAATATGTATAGTAATTGTCGTCCTATCGATCATATAAGCATAATATGGCTAATAATATGAGTTAGATTGATAATAATAAGAGTAATGAGTATAGTAATTGTCGTCCTATCGATCATATAAGCATAATATGGCTAATAATATGAGTTAGATTGATAATAATAAGAGTAATAAGCATAGTAATTGTCGTGCTATCGGTCATATAACCATAATATGGCTAATAATATGAGATAGATTGATAATAATGAGTGTAATAAGTATAGTAATTGTCGTTCTATCGGTCATATAACCATAATATGGCTAATAATATGAGTTAGTTTGATAACAGTGAGTGTAATAAGTATAGTAATTGTCGTTATATCGATCATATAAGCATAATATGGCTAATAATATGATTTAGATTGATAATGATAAGAGTAATGAGTATAGTAATTGTCGTCCTATCGATCATATAAGCATAATATGGCTAATAATATGAGTTAGATTGATAATAATGAGAGTAATAAGTATAGTAATTGTCGTTCTATCGATCATATAAGCATAATATGGCTAATAATATGAGTTAGATTGATAATAATAAGAGTAATAAGCATAGTAATTGTCGTTCTATCGGTCATATAACCATAATATGGCTAATAATATGAGTTACATTGATAATAATGAGAGTAATAAGTATAGTAATTGTCGTTATATCGATCATATAAGCATAATATGGCTAATAATATGAGTTAGATTGATAATAATAAGAGTAATGAGTATAGTAATTGTCATCCTATCGATCATATAAGCATAATATGGCTAATAATATGAGTTAGATTGATAATAATAAGAGTAATAAGTATAGTAATTGTCGTTCTATCGGTCATATCACCATAATATGGCTAATAATATGAGTTAGATTGATAATAGTGAGTGTAATAAGTATAGTAATTGTCGTTCTATCGGTCATATAACCATAATATGGCGAATAATATGAGTTAGTTTGATAACAGTGAGTGTAATAAGTATAGTAATTGTCGTTATATCGATCATATAAGCATAATATGGCTAATAATATGAGTTAGATTGATAATAATAAGAGTAATGATTAGAGTAATTGTCGTCCTATCGATCATATAAGCATAATATGGCTAATAATATGAGTTGGATTGATAATAATAAGAGTAATAAGTATAGTAATTGTCGTTCTATCGATCATATAAGCACAATATGGCTAATAATATGAGTTAGATTGATAATAATGGGAGTAATATGTATAGTAATTGTCGTCCTATCGATCATATAAGCATAATATGGCTAATAATATGAGTTAGATTGATAATAATAAGAGTAATGAGTATAGTAATTGTCGTCCTATCGATCATATAAGCATAATATGGCTAATAATATGAGTTGGATTGATAATAATAAGAGTAATAAGTATAGTAATTGTCGTTCTATCGATCATATAAGCACAATATGGCTAATAATATGAGTTAGATTGATAATAATGAGAGTAATATGTATAGTAATTGTCGTCCTATCGATCATATAAGCATAATATGGCTAATAATGTGAGTTAGATTGATAATAATAAGAGTAATAAGTATAGTAATTGTCGTTCTATCGATCATATAAGCATAATATGGCTAATAATATGAGTTAGATTGATAATAATAAGAGTAATAAGCATAGTAATTGTCGTGCTATCGGTCATATAACCATAATATGGCTAATAATATGAGATAGATTGATAATAATGAGTGTAATAAGTATAGTAATTGTCGTTATATCGATCATATAAGCAAAATATGGTTAATAATATGATTTAGATTGATAATGATAAGAGTAATCAGTATAGTAATTGTCGTCCTTTCGATCATATAAGCATAATATGGCTAATAATATGAGTTAGGTTGATAATAATAAGAGTAATAAGTATAGTAATTGTCGTTCTATCGGTCATATAACTATAATATGGCTAATAATATGAGTTAGATTGATAATAGTGAGTGTAATAAGTATAGTAATTGTCGTTCTATCGGTCATATAACCATAATATGGCCAATAATATGAGTTAGTTTGATAACAGTGAGTGTAATAAGTATAGTAATTGTCGTTATATCGATCATATAAGCATAATATGGCTACTAATATGATTTAGATTGATAATGATAAGAGTAATGAGTATAGTAATTGTCGTCCTATCGATCATATACGCATAATATGGCTAATAATATGAGTTAGATTGATAATAATAGGAGTAATGAGTATAGTAATTGTCGTCCTATCGGTCATATAACCATAATATGGCTAATAATATGAGTTAGATTGATAATAGTGAGTGTAATAAGTATAGTAATTGTCGTTCTATCGGTCATATAACCATAATATGGCTAATAATATGCGTTAGTTTGATAACAGTGAGTGTAATAAGTATAGTAATTGTCGTTATATCGATCATATAAGCATAATATGGCTAATAATATGAGTTAGATTGATAATAATAAGAGTAATGAGTATAGTAATTGTCGTCCTATCGATCATATAAGCATAATATGGCTAATAATATGAGTTAGATTGATAATAATGAGAGTAATAAGTATAGTAATTGTCGTTCTATCGATCATATAAGCATAATATGGCTAATAATATGAGTTAGATTGATAATAATAAGAGTAATAAGCATAGTAATTGTCGTGCTATCGGTCATATAACCATATATTTGCTAATAATATGAGTTAGATTGATAATAATAAGAGTAATAAGCATAGTAATTGTCGTTCTATCGGTCATATAACCATAATATGGCTAATAATATGAGTTAGATTGATAATAATAAGAGTAATAAGTATAGTAATTGTCGTTCTATCGGCCATATCACCATAATATGGCTAATAATATGAGTTAGATTGATAATAGTGAGTGTAAGAAGTATAGTAATTGTCGTTCTATCGGTCATATAACCATAATATGGCTAATAATATGAGTTAGTTTGATAACAGTGAGTGTAATAAGTATAGTAATTGTCGTTATATCGATCATATAAGCATAATATGGCTAATAATATGATTTAGATTGATAATGATAAGAGTAATGAGTATAGTAATTGTCGTCCTATCGATCATATAAGCATAATATGGCTAATAATATGAGTTAGATTGATAATAATAAGAGTAATGAGTATAGTAATTGTCGTCCTATCGATCATATAAGCATAATATGGCTAATAATATGAGTTAGATTGATAATAATAAGAGTAATAAGTATAGTAATTGTCGTTCTATCGGTCATATCACCATAATATGGCTAATAATATGAGTTAGATTGATAATAGTGAGTGTAATAAGTATAGTAATTGTCGTTCTATCGGTCATATAACCATAATATGGCTAATAATATGAGTTAGTTTGATAACAGTGAGTGTAATAAGTATAGTAATTGTCGTTATATCGATCATATAAGCATAATATGGCTAATAATATGAGTTAGATTGATAATAATAAGAGTAATGAGTATAGTAATTGTCGTCCTATCGATCATATAAGCATAATATGGCTAATAATATGAGTTAGATTGATAATAATGAGAGTAATAAGTATAGTAATTGTCGTTCTATCGATCATATAAGCATAATATGGCTAATAATATGAGTTAGATTGATAATAATAAGAGTAATAAGCATAGTAATTGTCGTGCTATCGGTCATATAACCATATATTGGCTAATAATATGAGTTAGATTGATAATAATAAGAGTAATAAGCATAGTAATTGTCGTTCTATCGGTCATATAACCATAATATGGCTAATAATATGAGTTAGATTGATAATAATAAGAGTAATAAGTATAGTAATTGTCGTTCTATCGGTCATATCACCATAATATGGCTAATAATATGAGTTAGATTGATAATAGTGAGTGTAATAAGTATAGTAATTGTCGTTCTATCGGTCATATAACCATAATATGGCTAATAATATGAGTTAGTTTGATAACAGTGAGTGAAATAAGTATAGTAATTGTCGTTATATCGATCATATAAGCATAATATGGCTAATAATTTTATTTAGATTGATAATGTTAAGAGTAATGAGTATAGTAATTGTCGTCCTATCGATCATATAAGCATAATATGGCTAATAATATGAGTTAGATTGATAATAATAAGAGTAATGAGTATAGTAATTGTCGTCCTATCGATCATATAAGCATAATATGGCTAATAATATGAGTTAGATTGATAATAATAAGAGTAGTGAGTATAGTAATTGTCGTCCTATCGATTATATAAGCATAATATGGCTAATAATATGAGTTAGATTGATAATAATAAGAGTAATGATTATAGTAATTGTCGTCCTATCGATCATATAAGCATAATATGGCTAATAATATGAGTTAGATTGATAATAATGAGAGTAATATGTATAGTAATTGTCGTCCTATCGATCATATAAGCATAATATGGCTAATAATGTGAGTTAGATTGATAATAATAAGAGCAATAAGTATAGTAATTGTCGTTCTATCGATCATATAACCATAATATGGCTAATAATATGAGTTAGTTTGATAACAGTGAGTGTAATAAGTATAGTAATTGTCGTTCTATCGGTCATATAACCATAAAATGGCTAATAATATGAGTTAGATTGATAATAATAAGAGTAATGAGTATAGTAATTGTCGTCCTATCGATCATACAAGCATAATATGGCTAATAATATGAGTTAGATTGATAATAATAAGAGTAATGAGTATAGTAATTGTCGTCCTATCGATCATGTAAGCATAATATGGCTAATAATATGAGTTAGATTGATAATAATAAGAGTAATGAGTATAGTAATTGTCGTCCTATCGATCATAGAAGCATAATATGGCTAATAATATGAGTTAGATTGATAATAATTAGAGTAATGAGTATAGTAATTGTCGTCCTATCGATCATATAAGCATAATATGGCTAATAATATGTGTTAGACTGATAATAATAAGAGTAATGAGTATAGTTATTGTCGTCCTATCGATCATATAAGCATAATATGGCTAATAATATGAGTTAGATTGATAATAATTAGAGTAATGAGTATAGTAATTGTCGTCCTATCGATCATATAAGCATAATATGGCTAATAATATGTGTTAGACTGATAATAATAAGAGTAATGAGTATAGTTATTGTCGTCCTATCGATCATATAAGCATAATATGGCTAATAATATGAGTTAGATTGATAATAATAAGAGTAATGAGTATAGTAATTGTCGTCCTATCGATCATAGAAGCATAATATGGCTAATAATATGAGTTAGATTGATAAGAATAAGAGTAATGAGTATAGTAATTGTCGTCCTATCGATCATATAAGCATAATATGGCTAATAATATGAGTTGGATTGATAATAATAAGAGTAATAAGTATAGTAATTGTCGTTCTATCGATCATATAAGCATAATATGGCTAATAATATGAGTTAGATTGATAATAATAAGAGTAATAAGCATAGTAATTGTCGTGCTATCGGTCATATAACCATAATATGGCTAATAATATGAGATAGATTGATAATAATGAGTGTAATAAGAATAGTAATTGTCGTTATATCGATCATATAAGCAAAATATGGTTAATAATATGATTAAGATTGATAATGATAAGAGTAATCAGTATAGTAATTGTCGTCCTTTCGATCATATAAGCATAATATGGCTAATAATATGAGTTAGGTTGATAATAATAAGAGTAATAAGTATAGTAATTGTCGTTCTATCGGTCATATAACTATAATATGGCTAATAATATGAGTTAGATTGATAATAGTGAGTGTAATAAGTATAGTAATTGTCGTTCTATCGGTCATATAACCATAATATGGCCAATAATATGAGTTAGTTTGATAACAGTGAGTGTAATAAGTATAGTAATTGTCGTTATATCGATCATATAAGCATAATATGGCTAATAATATGATTTAGATTGATAATGATAAGAGTAATGAGTATAGTAATTGTCGTCCTATCGATCATATACGCATAATATGGCTAATAATATGAGTTAGATTGATAATAATAAGAGTAATGAGTATAGTAATTGTCGTCCTATCGATCATATAAGCATAATATGGCTAATAATATGAGTTAGATTGATAATAATGAGAGTAATAAGTATAGTAATTGTCGTTCTATCGATCATATAAGCATAATATGGCTAATAATATGAGTTAGATTGATAATAATGAGAGTAATGGGTATAGTAATTGTCGTCCTATCGATCATATAAGCATAATATGGCTAATAATATGAGTTGGATTGATAATAATAAGAGTAATAAGTATAGTAATTGTCGTTCTATCGATCATATAAGCACAATATGGCTAATAATATGAGTTAGATTGATAATAATGAGAGTAATATGTATAGTAATTGTCGTCCTATCGATCATATAAGCATAATATGGCTAATAATGTGAGTTAGATTGATAATAATAAGAGTAATAAGTATAGTAATTGTCGTTCTATCGGTCATATAAACATAATATGGCTAGTAATATGAGTTGGATTGATAACAGTGAGTGTAATAAGTATAGTAATTGTCGTTACATCGATCATATAAGCATAATATGCCTAATAATATGAGTTAGATTGATAATAATAAGAGTAATGAGTATAGTAATTGTCGTCCTATCGATCATATAAGCATAATATGGCTAATAATATGAGTTGGATTGATAATAATAAGAGTAATAAGTATAGTAATTGTCGTTCTATCGATCATATAAGCACAATATGGCTAATAATATGAGTTAGATTGATAATAATGAGAGTAATATGTATAGTAATTGTCGTCCTATCGATCATATAAGCATAATATGGCTAATAATGTGAGTTAGATTGATAATAATAAGAGTAATAAGTATAGTAATTGTCGTTCTATCGATCATATAAGCATAATATGGCTAATAATATGAGTTAGATTGATAATAATAAGAGTAATAAGCATAGTAATTGTCGTGCTATCGGTCATATAACCATAATATGGCTAATAATATGAGATAGATTGATAATAATGAGTGTAATAAGTATAGTAATTGTCGTTATATCGATCATATAAGCAAAATATGGTTAATAATATGATTTAGATTGATAATGATAAGAGTAATCAGTATAGTAATTGTCGTCCTTTCGATCATATAAGCATAATATGGCTAATAATATGAGTTAGGTTGATAATAATAAGAGTAATAAGTATAGTAATTGTCGTTCTATCGGTCATATAACTATAATATGGCTAATAATATGAGTTAGATTGATAATAGTGAGTGTAATAAGTATAGTAATTGTCGTTCTATCGGTCATATAACCATAATATGGCCAATAATATGAGTTAGTTTGATAACAGTGAGTGTAATAAGTATAGTAATTGTCGTTATATCGATCATATAAGCATAATATGGCTACTAATATGATTTAGATTGATAATGATAAGAGTAATGAGTATAGTAATTGTCGTCCTATCGATCATATACGCATAATATGGCTAATAATATGAGTTAGATTGATAATAATAGGAGTAATGAGTATAGTAATTGTCGTCCTATCGGTCATATAACCATAATATGGCTAATAATATGCGTTAGTTTGATAACAGTGAGTGTAATAAGTATAGTAATTGTCGTTATATCGATCATATAAGCATAATATGGCTAATAATATGAGTTAGATTGATAATAATAAGAGTAATGAGTATAGTAATTGTCGTCCTATCGATCATATAAGCATAATATGGCTAATAATATGAGTTAGATTGATAATAATGAGAGTAATAAGTATAGTAATTGTCGTTCTATCGATCATATAAGCATAATATGGCTAATAATATGAGTTAGATTGATAATAATAAGAGTAATAAGCATAGTAATTGTCGTGCTATCGGTCATATAACCATATATTGGCTAATAATATGAGTTAGATTGATAATAATAAGAGTAATAAGCATAGTAATTGTCGTTCTATCGGTCATATAACCATAATATGGCTAATAATATGAGTTAGTTTGATAACAGTGAGTGTAATAAGTATAGTAATTGTCGTTATATCGATCATATAAGCATAATATGGCTAATAATATGATTTAGATTGATAATGATAAGAGTAATGAGTATAGTAATTGTCGTCCTATCGATCATATAAGCATAATATGGCTAATAATATGAGTTAGATTGATAATAATAAGAGTAATGAGTATAGTAATTGTCGTCCTATCGATCATATAAGCATAATATGGCTAATAATATGAGTTAGATTGATAATAATAAGAGTAATAGGTATAGTAATTGTCGTTCTATCGGTCATATCACCATAATATGGCTAATAATATGAGTTAGATTGATAATAGTGAGTGTAATAAGTATAGTAATTGTCGTTCTATCGGTCATATAACCATAATATGGCTAATAATATGAGTTAGTTTGATAACAGTGAGTGTAATAAGTATAGTAATTGTCGTTATATCGATCATATAAGCATAATATGGCTAATAATATGAGTTAGATTGATAATAATAAGAGTAATGATTATAGTAATTGTCGTCCTATCGATCATATAAGCATAATATGGCTAATAATATGAGTTGGATTGATAATAATAAGAGTAATAAGTATAGTAATTGTCGTTCTATCGATCATATAAGCACAATATGGCTAATAATATGAGTTAGATTGATAATAATGAGAGTAATATGTATAGTAATTGTCGTCCTATCGATCATATAAGCATAATATGGCTAATAATATGAGTTAGATTGATAATAATAAGAGTAATGAGTATAGTAATTGTCGTCCTATCGATCATATAAGCATAATATGGCTAATAATATGAGTTGGATTGATAATAATAAGAGTAATAAGTATAGTAATTGTCGTTCTATCGATCATATAAGCACAATATGGCTAATAATATGAGTTAGATTGATAATAATAAGAGTAATGAGTATAGTAATTGTCGTCCTATCGATCATATAAGCATAATATGGCTAATAATATGAGTTAGATTGATAATAATGAGAGTAATAAGTATAGTAATTGTCGTTCTATCGATCATATAAGCATAATATGGCTAATAATATGAGTTAGATTGATAATAATAAGAGTAATAAGCATAGTAATTGTCGTGCTATCGGTCATATAACCATATATTGGCTAATAATATGAGTTAGATTGATAATAATAAGAGTAATAAGCATAGTAATTGTCGTTCTATCGGTCATATAACCATAATATGGCTAATAATATGAGTTAGATTGATAATAATAAGAGTAATAAGTATAGTAATTGTCGTTCTATCGGTCATATCACCATAATATGGCTAATAATATGAGTTAGATTGATAATAGTGAGTGTAATAAGTATAGTAATTGTCGTTCTATCGGTCATATAACCATAATATGGCTAATAATATGAGTTAGTTTGATAACAGTGAGTGTAATAAGTATAGTAATTGTCGTTATATCGATCATATAAGCATAATATGGCTAATAATTTGATTTAGATTGATAATGTTAAGAGTAATGAGTATAGTAATTGTCGTCCTATCGATCATATAAGCATAATATGGCTAATAATATGAGTTAGATTGATAATAATAAGAGTAATGAGTATAGTAATTGTCGTCCTATCGATCATATAAGCATAATATGGCTAATAATATGAGTTAGATTGATAATAATAAGAGTAGTGAGTATAGTAATTGTCGTCCTATCGATTATATAAGCATAATATGGCTAATAATATGAGTTAGATTGATAATAATAAGAGTAATGATTATAGTAATTGTCGTCCTATCGATCATATAAGCATAATATGGCTAATAATATGAGTTAGATTGATAATAATGAGAGTAATATGTATAGTAATTGTCGTCCTATCGATCATATAAGCATAATATGGCTAATAATGTGAGTTAGATTGATAATAATAAGAGCAATAGGTATAGTAATTGTCGTTCTATCGATCATATAACCATAATATGGCTAATAATATGAGTTAGTTTGATAACAGTGAGTGTAATAAGTATAGTAATTGTCGTTCTATCGGTCATATAACAATAATATGGCTAATAATATGAGTTAGTTTGATAACAGTGAGTGTAATAAGTATAGTAATTGTCGTCCTATCGATCATATAAGCATAATATGGCTAATAATATGAGTTAGATTGATAATAATAGGAGTAATGAGTATAGTAATTGTCGTCCTATCGGTCATATAACCATAATATGGCTAATAATATGAGTTAGATTGATAATAATAAGAGTAATGAGTATAGTAATTGTCGTCCTATCGATCATACAAGCATAATATGGCTAATAATATGAGTTAGATTGATAATAATAAGAGTAATGAGTATAGTAATTGTCGTCCTATCGATCATGTAAGCATAATATGGCTAATAATATGAGTTAGATTGATAATAATAAGAGTAATGAGTATAGTAATTGTCGTCCTATCGATCATAGAAGCATAATATGGCTAATAATATGAGTTAGATTGATAATAATTAGAGTAATGAGTATAGTAATTGTCGTCCTATCGATCATATAAGCATAATATGGCTAATAATATGTGTTAGACTGATAATAATAAGAGTAATGAGTATAGTTATTGTCGTCCTATCGATCATATAAGCATAATATGGCTAATAATATGAGTTAGATTGATAATAGTGAGTGTAATAAGTATAGTAATTGTCGTTCTATCGATCATATAAGCATAATATGGCTAATAATATGAGTTAGATTGATAATAATAAGAGTAATAAGCATAGTAATTGTCGTGCTATCGGTCATATAACCATAATATGGCTAATAATATGAGATAGATTGATAATAATGAGTGTAATAAGAATAGTAATTGTCGTTATATCGATCATATAAGCAAAATATGGTTAATAATATGATTTAGATTGATAATGATAAGAGTAATCAGTATAGTAATTGTCGTCCTTTCGATCATATAAGCATAATATGGCTAATAATATGAGTTAGGTTGTTAATAATAAGAGTAATAAGTATAGTAATTGTCGTTCTATCGGTCATATAACTATAATATGGCTAATAATATGAGTTAGATTGATAATAGTGAGTGTAATAAGTATAGTAATTGTCGTTCTATCGGTCATATAACCATAATATGGCCAATAATATGAGTTAGTTTGATAACAGTGAGTGTAATAAGTATAGTAATTGTCGTTATATCGATCATATAAGCATAATATGGCTACTAATATGATTTAGATTGATAATGATAAGAGTAATGAGTATAGTAATTGTCGTCCTATCGATCATATACGCATAATATGGCTAATAATATGAGTTAGATTGATAATAATAGGAGTAATGAGTATAGTAATTGTCGTCCTATCGGTCATATAACCATAATATGGCTAATAATATGAGTTAGATTGATAATAGTGAGTGTAATAAGTATAGTAATTGTCGTTATATCGGTCATATAACCATAATATGGCTAATAATATGCGTTAGTTTGATAACAGTGAGTGTAATAAGTATAGTAATTGTCGTTATATCGATCATATAAGCATAATATGGCTAATAATATGAGTTAGATTGATAATAATAAGAGTAATGAGTATAGTAATTGTCGTCCTATCGATCATATAAGCATAATATGGCTAATAATATGAGTTAGATTGATAATAATGAGAGTAATAAGTATAGTAATTGTCGTTCTATCGATCATATAAGCATAATATGGCTAATAATATGAGTTAGATTGATAATAATAAGAGTAATAAGCATAGTAATTGTCGTGCTATCGGTCATATAACCATATATTGGCTAATAATATGAGTTAGATTGATAATAATAAGAGTAATAAGCATAGTAATTGTCGTTCTATCGGTCATATAACCATAATATGGCTAATAATATGAGTTAGATTGATAATAATAAGAGTAATAAGTATAGTAATTGTCGTTCTATCGGTCATATCACCATAATATGGCTAATAATATGAGTTAGATTGATAATAGTGAGTGTAATAAGTATAGTAATTGTCGTTCTATCGGTCATATAACCATAATATGGCTAATAATATGAGTTAGTTTGATAACAGTGAGTGTAATAAGTATAGTAATTGTCGTTATATCGATCATATAAGCATAATATGGCTAATAATTTGATTTAGATTGATAATGTTAAGAGTAATGAGTATAGTAATTGTCGTCCTATCGATCATATAAGCATAATATGGCTAATAATATGAGTTAGATTGATAATAATAAGAGTAGTGAGTATAGTAATTGTCGTCCTATCGATCATGTAAGCATAATATGGCTAATAATATGAGTTAGATTGATAATAATAAGAGTAATGAGTATAGTAATTGTCGTCCTATCGATCATATAAGCATAATATGGCTAATAATATGAGTTAGACTGATAATAATAAGAGTAATGAGTATAGTTGTTGTCGTCCTATCGATCATATAAGCATAATATGGCTAATAATATGAGTTAGATTGATAATAATAAGAGTAATGAGTATAGTAATTGTCGTCCTATCGATCATATAAGCATAATATGGCTAATAATATGAGTTAGATTGATAACAGTGAGTGTAATAAGTATAGTAATTGTCGTTATATCGATCATATAAGCATAATATGGCTAATAATATGAGTTAGATTGATAATAATAAGAGTAATGAGTATAGTAATTGTCGTCCTATCGATCATACAAGCATAATATGGCTAATAATATGAGTTAGATTGATAATAATAAGAGTAATGAGTATAGTAATTGTCGTCCTATCGATCATGTAAGCATAATATGGCTAATAATATGAGTTAGATTGATAATAATAAGAGTAATGAGTATAGTAATTGTCGTCCTATCGATCATAGAAGCATAATATGGCTAATAATATGAGTTAGATTGATAATAATTAGAGTAATGAGTATAGTAATTGTCGTCCTATCGATCATATAAGCATAATATGGCTAATAATATGTGTTAGACTGATAATAATAAGAGTAATGAGTATAGTTATTGTCGTCCTATCGATCATATAAGCATAATATGGCTAATAATATGAGTTAGATTGATAATAGTGAGTGTAATAAGTATAGTAATTGTCGTTCTATCGATCATATAAGCATAATATGGCTAATAATATGAGTTAGATTGATAATAATAAGAGTAATAAGCATAGTAATTGTCGTGCTATCGGTCATATAACCATAATATGGCTAATAATATGAGATAGATTGATAATAATGAGTGTAATAAGAATAGTAATTGTCGTTATATCGATCATATAAGCAAAATATGGTTAATAATATGATTTAGATTGATAATGATAAGAGTAATCAGTATAGTAATTGTCGTCCTTTCGATCATATAAGCATAATATGGCTAATAATATGAGTTAGGTTGTTAATAATAAGAGTAATAAGTATAGTAATTGTCGTTCTATCGGTCATATAACTATAATATGGCTAATAATATGAGTTAGATTGATAATAGTGAGTGTAATAAGTATAGTAATTGTCGTTCTATCGGTCATATAACCATAATATGGCCAATAATATGAGTTAGTTTGATAACAGTGAGTGTAATAAGTATAGTAATTGTCGTTATATCGATCATATAAGCATAATATGGCTACTAATATGATTTAGATTGATAATGATAAGAGTAATGAGTATAGTAATTGTCGTCCTATCGATCATATACGCATAATATGGCTAATAATATGAGTTAGATTGATAATAATAGGAGTAATGAGTATAGTAATTGTCGTCCTATCGGTCATATAACCATAATATGGCTAATAATATGAGTTAGATTGATAATAGTGAGTGTAATAAGTATAGTAATTGTCGTTATATCGGTCATATAACCATAATATGGCTAATAATATGCGTTAGTTTGATAACAGTGAGTGTAATAAGTATAGTAATTGTCGTTATATCGATCATATAAGCATAATATGGCTAATAATATGAGTTAGATTGATAATAATAAGAGTAATGAGTATAGTAATTGTCGTCCTATCGATCATATAAGCATAATATGGCTAATAATATGAGTTAGATTGATAATAATGAGAGTAATAAGTATAGTAATTGTCGTTCTATCGATCATATAAGCATAATATGGCTAATAATATGAGTTAGATTGATAATAATAAGAGTAATAAGCATAGTAATTGTCGTGCTATCGGTCATATAACCATATATTGGCTAATAATATGAGTTAGATTGATAATAATAAGAGTAATAAGCATAGTAATTGTCGTTCTATCGGTCATATAACCATAATATGGCTAATAATATGAGTTAGATTGATAACAATAAGAGTAATAAGTATAGTAATTGTCGTTCTATCGGTCATATCACCATAATATGGCTAATAATATGAGTTAGATTGATAATAGTGAGTGTAATAAGTATAGTAATTGTCGTTCTATCGGTCATATAACCATAATATGGCTAATAATATGAGTTAGTTTGATAACAGTGAGTGTAATAAGTATAGTAATTGTCGTTATATCGATCATATAAGCATAATATGGCTAATAATTTGATTTAGATTGATAATGTTAAGAGTAATGAGTATAGTAATTGTCGTCCTATCGATCATATAAGCATAATATGGCTAATAATATGAGTTAGATTGATAATAATAAGAGTAATGAGTATAGTAATTGTCGTCCTATCGATCATATAAGCATAATATGGCTAATAATATGAGTTAGATTGATAATAATAAGAGTAGTGAGTATAGTAATTGTCGTCCTATCGATTATATAAGCATAATATGGCTAATAATATGGGTTAGATTGATAATAATAAGAGTAATGATTATAGTAATTGTCGTCCTATCGATCATATAAGCATAATATGGCTAATAATATGAGTTAGATTGATAATAATGAGAGTAATATGTATAGTAATTGTCGTCCTATCGATCATATAAGCATAATATGGCTAATAATGTGAGTTAGATTGATAATAATAAGAGCAATAGGTATAGTAATTGTCGTTCTATCGATCATATAACCATAATATGGCTAATAATATGAGTTAGTTTGATAACAGTGAGTGTAATAAGTATAGTAATTGTCGTTCTATCGGTCATATAACAATAATATGGCTAATAATATGAGTTAGTTTGATAACAGTGAGTGTAATAAGTATAGTAATTGTCGTCCTATCGATCATATAAGCATAATATGGCTAATAATATGAGTTAGATTGATAATAATAGGAGTAATGAGTATAGTAATTGTCGTCCTATCGGTCATATAACCATAATATGGCTAATAATATGAGTTAGATTGATAATAATAAGAGTAATGAGTATAGTAATTGTCGTCCTATCGATCATACAAGCATAATATGGCTAATAATATGAGTTAGATTGATAATAATAAGAGTAATGAGTATAGTAATTGTCGTCCTATCGATCATGTAAGCATAATATGGCTAATAATATGAGTTAGATTGATAATAATAAGAGTAATGAGTATAGTAATTGTCGTCCTATCGATCATAGAAGCATAATATGGCTAATAATATGAGTTAGATTGATAATAATTAGAGTAATGAGTATAGTAATTGTCGTCCTATCGATCATATAAGCATAATATGGCTAATAATATGTGTTAGACTGATAATAATAAGAGTAATGAGTATAGTTATTGTCGTCCTATCGATCATATAAGCATAATATGGCTAATAATATGAGTTAGATTGATAATAGTGAGTGTAATAAGTATAGTAATTGTCGTTCTATCGATCATATAAGCATAATATGGCTAATAATATGAGTTAGATTGATAATAATAAGAGTAATAAGCATAGTAATTGTCGTGCTATCGGTCATATAAGCATAATATGGCTAATAATATGAGTTAGATTGATAATAATAAGAGTAATAAGCATAGTAATTGTCGTTCTATCGGTCATATAACCATAATATGGCTAATAATATGAGTTAGATTGATAATAGTGAGTGTAATAAGTATAGTAATTGTCGTTCTATCGGTCATATAACCATAATATGGCGAATAATATGAGTTAGTTTGATAACAGTGAGTGTAATAAGTATAGTAATTGTCGTTATATCGATCATATAAGCATAATATGGCTAATAATATGAGTTAGATTGATAATAATAAGAGTAATGATTAGAGTAATTGTCGTCCTATCGATCATATAAGCATAATATGGCTAATAATATGAGTTGGATTGATAATAATAAGAGTAATAAGTATAGTAATTGTCGTTCTATCGATCATATAAGCACAATATGGCTAATAATATGAGTTAGATTGATAATAATGGGAGTAATATGTATAGTAATTGTCGTCCTATCGATCATATAAGCATAATATGGCTAATAATATGAGTTAGATTGATAATAATAAGAGTAATGAGTATAGTAATTGTCGTCCTATCGATCATATAAGCATAATATGGCTAATAATATGAGTTGGATTGATAATAATAAGAGTAATAAGTATAGTAATTGTCGTTCTATCGATCATATAAGCACAATATGGCTAATAATATGAGTTAGATTGATAATAATGAGAGTAATATGTATAGTAATTGTCGTCCTATCGATCATATAAGCATAATATGGCTAATAATGTGAGTTAGATTGATAATAATAAGAGTAATAAGTATAGTAATTGTCGTTCTATCGATCATATAAGCATAATATGGCTAATAATATGAGTTAGATTGATAATAATAAGAGTAATAAGCATAGTAATTGTCGTGCTATCGGTCATATAACCATAATATGGCTAATAATATGAGATAGATTGATAATAATGAGTGTAATAAGTATAGTAATTGTCGTTATATCGATCATATAAGCAAAATATGGTTAATAATATGATTTAGATTGATAATGATAAGAGTAATCAGTATAGTAATTGTCGTCCTTTCGATCATATAAGCATAATATGGCTAATAATATGAGTTAGGTTGATAATAATAAGAGTAATAAGTATAGTAATTGTCGTTCTATCGGTCATATAACTATAATATGGCTAATAATATGAGTTAGATTGATAATAGTGAGTGTAATAAGTATAGTAATTGTCGTTCTATCGGTCATATAACCATAATATGGCCAATAATATGAGTTAGTTTGATAACAGTGAGTGTAATAAGTATAGTAATTGTCGTTATATCGATCATATAAGCATAATATGGCTACTAATATGATTTAGATTGATAATGATAAGAGTAATGAGTATAGTAATTGTCGTCCTATCGATCATATACGCATAATATGGCTAATAATATGAGTTAGATTGATAATAATAGGAGTAATGAGTATAGTAATTGTCGTCCTATCGGTCATATAACCATAATATGGCTAATAATATGCGTTAGTTTGATAACAGTGAGTGTAATAAGTATAGTAATTGTCGTTATATCGATCATATAAGCATAATATGGCTAATAATATGAGTTAGATTGATAATAATAAGAGTAATGAGTATAGTAATTGTCGTCCTATCGATCATATAAGCATAATATGGCTAATAATATGAGTTAGATTGATAATAATGAGAGTAATAAGTATAGTAATTGTCGTTCTATCGATCATATAAGCATAATATGGCTAATAATATGAGTTAGATTGATAATAATAAGAGTAATAAGCATAGTAATTGTCGTGCTATCGGTCATATAACCATATATTGGCTAATAATATGAGTTAGATTGATAATAATAAGAGTAATAAGCATAGTAATTGTCGTTCTATCGGTCATATAACCATAATATGGCTAATAATATGAGTTAGTTTGATAACAGTGAGTGTAATAAGTATAGTAATTGTCGTTATATCGATCATATAAGCATAATATGGCTAATAATATGATTTAGATTGATAATGATAAGAGTAATGAGTATAGTAATTGTCGTCCTATCGATCATATAAGCATAATATGGCTAATAATATGAGTTAGATTGATAATAATAAGAGTAATGAGTATAGTAATTGTCGTCCTATCGATCATATAAGCATAATATGGCTAATAATATGAGTTAGATTGATAATAATAAGAGTAATAGGTATAGTAATTGTCGTTCTATCGGTCATATCACCATAATATGGCTAATAATATGAGTTAGATTGATAATAGTGAGTGTAATAAGTATAGTAATTGTCGTTCTATCGGTCATATAACCATAATATGGCTAATAATATGAGTTAGTTTGATAACAGTGAGTGTAATAAGTATAGTAATTGTCGTTATATCGATCATATAAGCATAATATGGCTAATAATATGAGTTAGATTGATAATAATAAGAGTAATGATTATAGTAATTGTCGTCCTATCGATCATATAAGCATAATATGGCTAATAATATGAGTTGGATTGATAATAATAAGAGTAATAAGTATAGTAATTGTCGTTCTATCGATCATATAAGCACAATATGGCTAATAATATGAGTTAGATTGATAATAATGAGAGTAATATGTATAGTAATTGTCGTCCTATCGATCATATAAGCATAATATGGCTAATAATATGAGTTAGATTGATAATAATAAGAGTAATGAGTATAGTAATTGTCGTCCTATCGATCATATAAGCATAATATGGCTAATAATATGAGTTGGATTGATAATAATAAGAGTAATAAGTATAGTAATTGTCGTTCTATCGATCATATAAGCACAATATGGCTAATAATATGAGTTAGATTGATAATAATAAGAGTAATGAGTATAGTAATTGTCGTCCTATCGATCATATAAGCATAATATGGCTAATAATATGAGTTAGATTGATAATAATGAGAGTAATAAGTATAGTAATTGTCGTTCTATCGATCATATAAGCATAATATGGCTAATAATATGAGTTAGATTGATAATAATAAGAGTAATAAGCATAGTAATTGTCGTGCTATCGGTCATATAACCATATATTGGCTAATAATATGAGTTAGATTGATAATAATAAGAGTAATAAGCATAGTAATTGTCGTTCTATCGGTCATATAACCATAATATGGCTAATAATATGAGTTAGATTGATAATAATAAGAGTAATAAGTATAGTAATTGTCGTTCTATCGGTCATATCACCATAATATGGCTAATAATATGAGTTAGATTGATAATAGTGAGTGTAATAAGTATAGTAATTGTCGTTCTATCGGTCATATAACCATAATATGGCTAATAATATGAGTTAGTTTGATAACAGTGAGTGTAATAAGTATAGTAATTGTCGTTATATCGATCATATAAGCATAATATGGCTAATAATTTGATTTAGATTGATAATGTTAAGAGTAATGAGTATAGTAATTGTCGTCCTATCGATCATATAAGCATAATATGGCTAATAATATGAGTTAGATTGATAATAATAAGAGTAATGAGTATAGTAATTGTCGTCCTATCGATCATATAAGCATAATATGGCTAATAATATGAGTTAGATTGATAATAA
>NW_027473683.1:0-66420 GCF_050947335.1 Megachile rotundata
ATAATAAGAGTAAAAAGTATAGTAATTATAGTTCTACCGATCATATAAGCATAATATGGCTAATAATATGAGTTAGATTGATAATAATAAGAGCAATACGTATAGTAATTGTCGTTCTATCGATCACATAAATATAATATGGCTAATAATATGAGTTAGATTGATAATAATAAGAGCAATACGTATAGTAATTGTCGTTCTATCGATCACATAAGCATAATATGGCTAATAATATGAGTTAGATTGATAATCATAAGAGTAATAAGTATAGTAATTGTCGTTCTATCGACCACATAAGCATAATATGACTAATAATATGAGATAGATTGATAACAATAAGAGTAAAAAGTATAGTAATCGTCGTTCTATCGATCATATAGGTATAATATGGCTAATAATATGAGTTAGATTGATAATAATAAGAGTAATGAGTATAGCAATTGTCGTTCTATCGATCATATAAGCATAATATGGCTAATAATATCAGTCAGATTGATAATAGTAAGAGTAATAAGTATAGTAATTGTCGTTCTATCGATCATATCTGCATAATATGGTTAATAATATGAGTTAGATTGATAATAATAAGAGTAAAAAGTATATTAATTGTCGTTCTATCGATCATATAAGCATAATATGGCTAATAATATGGGTTGGATTGATAATAATAAGACTAATAAGTATAGTAATTGTTGTTCTATCGATCATATAAGCATAATATGGTTAATAATATGAGTTAGATTGATAATAATAAGAGTAATAAGTATAGTAATTGTCGTTCTATCGATCATATAAGCATAATATGGCTAATAATATGAGTTAGATTGATAATAATAAGACTAATAAGTATAGTAGTTGTCGTTCTATCGATCATATAAGCATAATATGACTAATAATATGAGTTAGATTGATAATAATAAGAGTAAAAAGTATAGTAATTGTCGTTCTATCGATCATATAGGTACAATATGGCTAATAATATGAGTTAGATTGATAATAATAAGAGTAATGAGTATAGTAATTGTCGTTCTATCGGTCACATAAGTATAATATGGCTAATAATATGAGTTAGATTGATAATAATAGGAGTAATAAGTATAGTAATTGTCGTTCTATCGATCATATTTGCATAATATATTTAATAATATGAGTTAGATTGATGATAGTGAGTGTAATAAGTATAGTGATTGTCGTTCTGTCGATCATATAAGCATAATATGGCTAATAATATGAGTTAGATTGATAATAATAAGAGCAATAAGTATAGTAATTGTAGTTCTATCGATCACATAAGCATAATATGGCTAATAATATGAGTTAGATTGATAATAATAAGAGTAATAAGTATAGTAATTATCGTTCTACCAATCATATAAGCATAATATGGCTAATAATATGAGTTATTTTGATAATAATAAGAGTAATAAGTATAGTAATTGTCGTTCTATCGATCATAATTGCATAATATGGTTAATAGTATGAGTTAGATTGATAACAGTGAGTGTAATAAGTATAGTAATTTTCGTTCTATCGACCATATAAGCATAATATGGCTAATAATATGAGTTAGATTGATAATAATAAGAGTAAAAAGTATAGTAATTATAGTTCTACCGATCATATAAGCATAATATGGCTAATAATATGAGTTAGATTGATAATAATAAGAGCAATACGTATAGTAATTGTCGTTCTATCGATCACATAAATATAATATGGCTAATAATATGAGTTAGATTGATAATAATAAGAGCAATACGTATAGTAATTGTCGTTCTATCGATCACATAAGCATAATATGGCTAATAATATGAGTTAGATTGATAATCATAAGAGTAATAAGTATAGTAATTGTCGTTCTATCGACCACATAAGCATAATATGACTAATAATATGAGTTAGATTGATAACAATAAGAGTAAAAAGTATAGTAATTGTCGTTCTATCGATCATATAGGTATAATATGGCTAATAATATGAGTTAGATTGATAATAATAAGAGTAATGAGTATAGCAATTGTCGTTCTATCGATCATATAAGCATAATATGGCTAATAATATCAGTCAGATTGATAATAGTAAGAGTAATAAGTATAGTAATTGTCGTTCTATCGATCATATCTGCATAATATGGTTAATAATATGAGTTAGATTGATAATAATAAGAGTAAAAAGTATATTAATTGTCGTTCTATCGATCATATAAGCATAATATGGCTAATAATATGGGTTGGATTGATAATAATAAGACTAATAAGTATAGTAATTGTTGTTCTATCGATCATATAAGCATAATATGGTTAATAATATGAGTTAGATTGATAATAATAAGAGTAATAAGTATAGTAATTGTCGTTCTATCGATCATATAAGCATAATATGGCTAATAATATGAGTTAGATTGATAATAATAAGACTAATAAGTACAGTAGTTGTCGTTCTATCGATCATATAAGCATAATATGACTAATAATATGAGTTAGATTGATAATAATAAGAGTAAAAAGTATAGTAATTATCGTTCTATCGATCATATAGGTACAATATGGCTAATAATATGAGTTAGATTGATAATAATAAGAGTAATGAGTATAGTAATTGTCGTTCTATCGGTCACATAAGTATAATATGGCTAATAATATGAGTTAGATTGATAATAATAGGAGTAATAAGTATAGTAATTATCGTTCCACCGATCATACGAGCATAATGTGGCTAATAATATGAGATAAATTGATAATAACAAGAGTAATAAGTATAGTAATTATCGTTGTACCGATTATATAAGCATAATATGGCTAATAATATGAGTTAGATTGATAGTAATAAGAGGAAAAAGTATAGTAATTGTCGTTCTATCGATCATATTTGCATAATATATTTAATAATATGAGTTAGATTGATGATAGTGAGTGTAATAAGTATAGTGATTGTCGTTCTGTCGATCATATAAGCATAATATGGCTAATAATATGAGTTAGATTGATAATAATAAGAGCAATAAGTATAGTAATTGTAGTTCTATCGATCACATAAGCATAATATGGCTAATAATATGAGTTAGATTGATAATAATAAGAGTAATAGGTATAGTAATTATCGTTCTACCGATCATATAAGCATAATATGGCTAATAATATGAGTTAGATTGATAATAATAAGAGTAATAAGTATAGTAATTATCGTTCCACCGATCATACGAGCATAATGTGGCTAATAATATGAGATAAATTGATAATAACAAGAGAAATAAGTATAGTAATTATCGTTGTACCGATCATATAAGCATAATATGGCTAATAATATGAGTTAGATTGATAGTAATAAGAGGAAAAAGTATAGTAATTGTCGTTCTATCGATCATATTTGCATAATATATTTAATAATATGAGTTAGATTGATGATAGTGAGTGTAATAAGTATAGTGATTGTCGTTCTGTCGATCATATAAGCATAATATGGCTAATAATATGAGTTAGATTGATAATAATAAGAGCAATAAGTATAGTAATTGTAGTTCTATCGATCACATAAGCATAATATGGCTAATAATATGAGTTAGATTGATAATAATAAGAGTAATAAGTATAGTAATTATCGTTCTACCAATCATATAAGCATAATATGGCTAATAATATGAGTTATTTTGATAATAATAAGAGTAATAAGTATAGTAATTGTCGTTCTATCGATCATAATTGCATAATATGGTTAATAGTATGAGTTAGATTGATAACAGTGAGTGTAATAAGTATAGTAATTTTCGTTCTATCGACCATATAAGCATAATATGGCTAATAATATGAGTTAGATTGATAATAATAAGAGTAAAAAGTATAGTAATTATAGTTCTACCGATCATATAAGCATAATATGGCTAATAATATGAGTTAGATTGATAATAATAAGAGCAATACGTATAGTAATTGTCGTTCTATCGATCACATAAATATAATATGGCTAATAATATGAGTTAGATTGATAATAATAAGAGCAATACGTATAGTAATTGTCGTTCTATCGATCACATAAGCATAATATGGCTAATAATATGAGTTAGATTGATAATCATAAGAGTAATAAGTATAGTAATTGTCGTTCTATCGACCACATAAGCATAATATGACTAATAATATGAGTTAGATTGATAACAATAAGAGTAAAAAGTATAGTAATCGTCGTTCTATCGATCATATAGGTATAATATGGCTAATAATATGAGTTAGATTGATAATAATAAGAGTAATGAGTATAGCAATTGTCGTTCTATCGATCATATAAGCATAATATGGCTAATAATATCAGTCAGATTGATAATAGTAAGAGTAATAAGTATAGTAATTGTCGTTCTATCGATCATATCTGCATAATATGGTTAATAATATGAGTTAGATTGATAATAATAAGAGTAAAAAGTATATTAATTGTCGTTCTATCGATCATATAAGCATAATATGGCTAATAATATGGGTTGGATTGATAATAATAAGACTAATAAGTATAGTAATTGTTGTTCTATCGATCATATAAGCATAATATGGTTAATAATATGAGTTAGATTGATAATAATAAGAGTAATAAGTATAGTAATTGTCGTTCTATCGATCATATAAGCATAATATGGCTAATAATATGAGTTAGATTGATAATAATAAGACTAATAAGTATAGTAGTTGTCGTTCTATCGATCATATAAGCATAATATGACTAATAATATGAGTTAGATTGATAATAATAAGAGTAAAAAGTATAGTAATTGTCGTTCTATCGATCATATAGGTACAATATGGCTAATAATATGAGTTAGATTGATAATAATAAGAGTAATGAGTATAGTAATTGTCGTTCTATCGGTCACATAAGTATAATATGGCTAATAATATGAGTTAGATTGATAATAATAGGAGTAATAAGTATAGTAATTGTCGTTCTATCGATCATATTTGCATAATATATTTAATAATATGAGTTAGATTGATGATAGTGAGTGTAATAAGTATAGTGATTGTCGTTCTGTCGATCATATAAGCATAATATGGCTAATAATATGAGTTAGATTGATAATAATAAGAGCAATAAGTATAGTAATTGTAGTTCTATCGATCACATAAGCATAATATGGCTAATAATATGAGTTAGATTGATAATAATAAGAGTAATAAGTATAGTAATTATCGTTCTACCAATCATATAAGCATAATATGGCTAATAATATGAGTTATTTTGATAATAATAAGAGTAATAAGTATAGTAATTGTCGTTCTATCGATCATAATTGCATAATATGGTTAATAGTATGAGTTAGATTGATAACAGTGAGTGTAATAAGTATAGTAATTTTCGTTCTATCGACCATATAAGCATAATATGGCTAATAATATGAGTTAGATTGATAATAATAAGAGTAAAAAGTATAGTAATTATAGTTCTACCGATCATATAAGCATAATATGGCTAATAATATGAGTTAGATTGATAATAATAAGAGCAATACGTATAGTAATTGTCGTTCTATCGATCACATAAATATAATATGGCTAATAATATGAGTTAGATTGATAATAATAAGAGCAATACGTATAGTAATTGTCGTTCTATCGATCACATAAGCATAATATGGCTAATAATATGAGTTAGATTGATAATCATAAGAGTAATAAGTATAGTAATTGTCGTTCTATCGACCACATAAGCATAATATGACTAATAATATGAGTTAGATTGATAACAATAAGAGTAAAAAGTATAGTAATTGTCGTTCTATCGATCATATAGGTATAATATGGCTAATAATATGAGTTAGATTGATAATAATAAGAGTAATGAGTATAGCAATTGTCGTTCTATCGATCATATAAGCATAATATGGCTAATAATATCAGTCAGATTGATAATAGTAAGAGTAATAAGTATAGTAATTGTCGTTCTATCGATCATATCTGCATAATATGGTTAATAATATGAGTTAGATTGATAATAATAAGAGTAAAAAGTATATTAATTGTCGTTCTATCGATCATATAAGCATAATATGGCTAATAATATGGGTTGGATTGATAATAATAAGACTAATAAGTATAGTAATTGTTGTTCTATCGATCATATAAGCATAATATGGTTAATAATATGAGTTAGATTGATAATAATAAGAGTAATAAGTATAGTAATTGTCGTTCTATCGATCATATAAGCATAATATGGCTAATAATATGAGTTAGATTGATAATAATAAGACTAATAAGTATAGTAGTTGTCGTTCTATCGATCATATAAGCATAATATGACTAATAATATGAGTTAGATTGATAATAATAAGAGTAAAAAGTATAGTAATTGTCGTTCTATCGATCATATAGGTACAATATGGCTAATAATATGAGTTAGATTGATAATAATAAGAGTAATGAGTATAGTAATTGTCGTTCTATCGGTCACATAAGTATAATATGGCTAATAATATGAGTTAGATTGATAATAATAGGAGTAATAAGTATAGTAATTGTCGTTCTATCGATCATATAAGCACAATATGGCTAATAATATGAGTTAGATTGATAATAATAAGAGTAATAAGTATAGTAATTGTCGTTCTATCGATCATATCAGCATAATATGGTTAATAATATGAGTTAGATTGATAATAATAAGAGTAATAAGTATAGTAATTGTAGTTCTATCGATCATACAAGCATAATGTGGCTAATAATATGAGTTAGATTGATAATAATAAGAGTAATAGGTATAGTAATTATCGTTCTACCGATCATATAAGCATAATATGGCTAATAATATGAGTTAGATTGATAATAATAAGAGCAAAAAGTATAGTAATTGTAGTTCTATCGATCACATAAGCATAATATGGCTAATAATATGAGTTAGATTGATAATAATAAGAGTAATAAGTATAGTAATTATCGTTCTACCAATCATATAAGCATAATATGGCTAATAATATGAGTTATTTTGATAATAATAAGAGTAATAAGTATAGTAATTGTCGTTCTATCGATCATAATTGCATAATATGGTTAATAGTATGAGTTAGATTGATAACAGTGAGTGTAATAAGTATAGTAATTTTCGTTCTATCGACCATATAAGCATAATATGGCTAATAATATGAGTTAGATTGATAATAATAAGAGCAATACGTATAGTAATTGTCGTTCTATCGATCACATAAATATAATATGGCTAATAATATGAGTTAGATTGATAATAATAAGAGCAATACGTATAGTAATTGTCGTTCTATCGATCACATAAGCATAATATGGCTAATAATATGAGTTAGATTGATAATCATAAGAGTAATAAGTATAGTAATTGTCGTTCTATCGACCACATAAGCATAATATGACTAATAATATGAGTTAGATTGATAACAATAAGAGTAAAAAGTATAGTAATTGTCGTTCTATCGATCATATAGGTATAATATGGCTAATAATATGAGTTAGATTGATAATAATAAGAGTAATGAGTATAGCAATTGTCGTTCTATCGATCATATAAGCATAATATGGCTAATAATATCAGTCAGATTGATAATAGTAAGAGTAATAAGTATAGTAATTGTCGTTCTATCGATCATATCTGCATAATATGGTTAATAATATGAGTTAGATTGATAATAATAAGAGTAAAAAGTATATTAATTGTCGTTCTATCGATCATATAAGCATAATATGGCTAATAATATGGGTTGGATTGATAATAATAAGACTAATAAGTATAGTAATTGTTGTTCTATCGATCATATAAGCATAATATGGTTAATAATATGAGTTAGATTGATAATAATAAGAGTAATAAGTATAGTAATTGTCGTTCTATCGATCATATAAGCATAATATGGCTAATAATATGAGTTAGATTGATAATAATAAGACTAATAAGTACAGTAGTTGTCGTTCTATCGATCATATAAGCATAGTATGGCTAATAATATGAGTTAGATTGATAATAATAAGACAAATAAGTATAGTAATTGTCGTTCTATCGATCATATAAGCATAGTATGGCTAATAATATGAGTTAGATTGATAATAATAAGAGTAATAAGTATAGTAATTATCGTTCTACCGATCATACAAGCATAATATGGCTAATAATATGAGTTAGATTGATAATAATAAGAGTAATGAGTATAGTAATTGTCGTTCTACAGATCACATAAGCATAATATGGCTAATAATATGAGTTAGACTGATAATAATAAGAGTAATAAGTATAGTAGCTGTCGTTCTGTCGATCATATTTGCATAATATATTTAATAATATGAGTTAGATTGATAATAGTGAATGTAATAAGTATAGTAATTGTCGTTCTGTCGATCATATAAGCATAATATGGCTAATAATATGAGTTAGATTGATAATAATAGGAGCAATAAGTATAGTAATTATCGTTCTACCGATCATATAAGCATAATATGACTAATAATATGAGTTAGATTCATAATAATAAGAGTAAAAAGTATAGTAATTGTCGTTCTATCGATCATATAGGTACAATATGGCTAATAATAAGAGTTAGATTGATAATAATAAGAGTAATGAGTATAGTAATTGTCGTTCTATCGATCATATAAGCATAATATGGCTAATAATATGAGTTAGGTCGATAATAATAAGAGTAATGAGTATGGTAATTGTCGTACTATCGATCATATAAGCATAATATGGTTAATAATATGAGTTAGATTGATAATAATAAGAGAAATAAGCATAGTAATTGTCGTTTTATCGATCATGTAAGCATAATATGACTAATAATATGACTTAGATTGAAAATAGTGAGTGTAATAAGTATATCAATTGTCGTTCTATCGATCATATAAGCACAATATGGCTAATAATATGAGTTAGATTGATAATAATAAGAGTAGTGAGTATAGTAATTGTCGTTCTATCGATCATATAAGCATAATATGGCTAATAATATGAGTTAGATTGATAATAATAAGAGTAAAAAGTATATTAATTGTCGTTCTATCGATCATATAAGCATAATATGGCTAATAATATGGGTTGGATTGATAATAATAAGACTAATAAGTATAGTAGTTGTCGTTCTATCGATCATATAAGCATAATATGACTAATAATATGAGTTAGATTGATAATAATAAGAGTAAAAAGTATAGTAATTGTCGTTCTATCGATCATATAGGTACAATATGGCTAATAATATGAGTTGGATTGATAATAATAAGAGTAATGAGTATAGTAATTGTCGTTCTATCGGTCATATAAGTATAATATGGCTAATAATATGAGTTAGATTGATAATAATAGGAGTAATAAGTATAGTAATTGTCGTTCTACAGATCACATAAGCATAATATGGCTAATAATATGAGTTAGATTGATAATAATAAGAGTAATGAGTGTAGTAATTGTCGTTCTATCGATCATATAAGCATAATATGGCTAATAATATGAGTCAGGTCGATAATAATAAGAGTAATAAGTATAGTAATTGTCGTTCTATCGATCATGTTTGCATAATATAGTTAATAGTATGAGTTAGATTGATAACAGTGAGTGTAATAAGTATAGTAATTATCGTTGTACCGATCATATAAGCATAATATGGCTAATAATATGAGTTAGATTGATAGTAATAAGAGGAAAAAGTATAGTAGTTGTCGTTCTATCGATCATATTTGCATAATATATTTAATAATATGAGTTAGATTGATGATAGTGAGTGTAATAAGTATAGTGATTGTCGTTCTGTCGATCATATAAGCATAATATGGCTAATAATATGAGTTAGATTGATAATAATAAGAGCAATAAGTATAGTAATTGTAGTTCTATCGATCACATAAGCATAATATGGCTAATAATATGAGTTAGATTGATAATAATAAGAGTAATAGGTATAGTAATTATCGTTCTACCGATCATATAAGCATAATATGGCTAATAATATGAGTTAGATTGATAATAATAAGAGTAATAAGTATAGTAATTATCGTTCCACCGATCATACGAGCATAATGTGGCTAATAATATGAGATAAATTGATAATAACAAGAGTAATAAGTATAGTAATTATCTTTGTACCGATCATATAAGCATAATATGGCTAATAATATGAGTTAGATTGATAGTAATAAGAGGAAAAAGTATAGTAATTGTCGTTCTATTGATCATATTTGCATAATATATTTAATAATATGAGTTAGATTGATGATAGTGAGTGTAATAAGTATAGTGATTGTCGTTCTGTCGATCATATAAGCATAATATGGCTAATAATATGAGTTAGATTGATAATAATAAGAGCAATAAGTATAGTAATTGTCGTTCTATCGAAAATACAATCATAGTATGGCTCATAATATGTGTTAGATTGATAATAATAAGAGTAATAAGTATAGTAATTGTCGCTCTACTGATCACATAAGCATAATATGGCTAATAATATGAGTTAGATTGATAATCATAAGAGTAATAAGTATAGTAATTGTCGTTCTATCGACCACATAAGCATAATATGGCTAATAATAGGAGTTAGATTGATAATAATAAGAGTAGTGAGTATAGTAATTGTCGTTCTATCGATCATATAAGCATAATATGGCTAATAATATGTGTTAGATTGATAATAATAAGAGTAATAAGTATAGAAATTGTAGTTCTATCGATCATATAAGCATAATATGGCTAATAATATGAGTTAGATTGATAATAATAGGAGTGATAAGTATAGTAATTATCGTTCTACCGATCATATAAGCATAATATGACTAATAATATGAGTTAGATTGATAAAAATAAGAGTAAAAAGTATAGTAATTGTCGTTCTATCGATCATATAAGCATAATATGGCGAATAATATGAGTTCGATTGATAATAATAGGAGTAATAAGTATAGTAATTATCGTTCTACCGATCATATAAGCATAATATGACTAATAATATGAGTTAGATTGATAATAATAAGAGTAAAAAGTATATTAATTGTCGTGCTATCGATCATATAAGCATAATATGGCTAATAATATGGGTTGGATTGATAATAATAAGACTAATAAGTATAGTAATTGTTGTTCTATCGATCATATAAGCATAATATGGTTAATAATATGAGTTAGATTGATAATAATAAGACTAATAAGTATAGTAATTATCGTTCTATCGATCATATAAGCATCGTATGGCTAATAATATGAGTTAGATTGATAATAATAAGAGTAATAAGTATAGTAATTGTAGTTCTATTGCTCATATAAGCATAATATGACTAATAATATGAGTTAAATTGATAAAAATAAGAGTAAAAAGCATAGTAATTGTAGTTCTATTGCTCATATAAGCATAATATGGTTAATAATGTGAGTTAGATTGATAATAATAAGAGTAATAAGTATAGTAATTATCGTTCTACCCATCATACAGGCATAATATGACTAATAATATGAGTTAGATTGATAATAATAAGAGTAATGAGTGTAGTAGTTGTAGTTCTATCGATCATATCTGCATAATATGGTTAATAATATGAGCTAGATTGATAATAATAAGAGTAATAAGAATAGTAATTGTAGTTCTATCGATCATATAAGCATAATATGGCTAATAATATGAGTTAGACTGATAATAATAAGAGTAATAAGTATAGTAATTATCGTTCTACCGATCATATAAGTATAATATGGCTAATAATATGAGTTAGATTGATAATAATAAGAGTCAAAAGTATAGTAATTGTCGTTCTATCGATCATATAAGCATAATATGGCTAATAATATGAGTTAGATTGATAATAATAAGAGTAATAAGTATAGTAATTATCGTTGTACCGATCATATAAGCATAATATGACTAATAATATGAGTTAGATTGATAATAATAAGCGTAGTGAGTATAGTAATTGTCGTTCTATCGATCATATAAGCATAATATGGCTAATAATATGAGTTAGATTGATAATAATAGGAGTAATAAGTATAGTAATTATCGTTCTACCGATTATATAAGCATAATATGGCTAATAATATGAGTTATTTTGATAATAATAAGAGTAATAAGTATAGTAATTGTCGTTCTATCGATCATAATTGCATAATATGGTTAATAGTATGAGTTAGATTGATAACAGTGAGTGTAATAAGTATTGAAATTTTCGTTCTATCGACCATATAAGCATAATATGGCTAATAATATGAGTTAGATTGATAATAATAAGAGTAATAAGTATAGTAATTATCGTTCTACCGATCATACAAGCAAAATATGGCTAATAATATGAGTTAGATTGATAATAATAAGAGTAATGAGTATAGTAATTGTCGTTCCACAGATCACATAAGCATAATATGGCTAATAATATGAGTTAGACTGATAATAATAAGAGTAATAAGTATAGTAGCTGTCGTTCTGTCGATCATATTTGCATAATATATTTAATAATATGAGTTAGATTGATAATAGTGAGTGTAATAAGTATAGTAATTGTCGTTCTGTCGATCATATAAGCATAATATGGCTAATAATATGAGTTAGATTGATAATAATAGGAGCAATAAGTATAGTAATTATCGTTCTACCGATCATATAAGCATAATATGACTAATAATATGAGTTAGATTCATAATAATAAGAGTAAAAAGTATAGTAATTGTCGTTCTATCGATCATATAGGTACAATATGGCTAATAATAAGAGTTAGATTGATAATAATAAGAGTAATGAGTATAGTAATTGTCGTTCTATCGATCATATAAGCATAATATGGCTAATAATATGAGTTAGGTCGATAATAATAAGAGTAATGAGTATGGTAATTGTCGTACTATCGATCATATAAGCATAATATGGTTAATAATATGAGTTAGATTGATAATAATAAGAGAAATAAGCATAGTAATTGTCGTTTTATCGATCATGTAAGCATAATATGACTAATAATATGACTTAGATTGAAAATAGTGAGTGTAATAAGTATATCAATTGTCGTTCTATCGATCATATAAGCACAATATGGCTAATAATATGAGTTAGATTGATAATAATAAGAGTAGTGAGTATAGTAATTGTCGTTCTATCGATCATATAAGCATAATATGGCTAATAATATGAGTTAGATTGATAATAATAAGAGTAAAAAGTATATTAATTGTCGTTCTATCGACCATATAAGCATAATATGGCTAATAATATGGGTTGGATTGATAATAATAAGACTAATAAGTATAGTAATTGTTGTTCTATCGATCATATAAGCATAATATGGTTAATACTATGAGTTAGATTGATAATAATAAGAGTAATAAGTATAGTAATTGTCGTTCTATCGATCATATAAGCATAATATGGCTAATAATATGAGTTAGATTGATAATAATAAGACTAATAAGTATAGTAGTTGTCGTTCTATCGATCATATAAGCATAATATGACTAATAATATGAGTTAGATTGATAATAATAAGAGTAAAAAGTATAGTAATTGTCGTTCTATCGATCATATAGGTACAATATGGCTAATAATATGAGTTGGATTGATAATAATAAGAGTAATGAGTATAGTAATTGTCGTTCTATCGGTCATATAAGTATAATATGGCTAATAATATGAGTTAGATTGATAATAATAGGAGTAATAAGTATAGTAATTGTCGTTCTACAGATCACATAAGCATAATATGGCTAATAATATGAGTTAGATTGATAATAATAAGAGTAATGAGTGTAGTAATTGTCGTTCTATCGATCATATAAGCATAATATGGCTAATAATATGAGTTAGGTCGATAATAATAAGAGTAATAAGTGTAGTAATTGTCGTTCTATCGATCATGTTTGCATAATATAGTTAATAGAATGAGTTAGATTGATAACAGTGAGTGTAATAAGTATAGTAATTATCGTTGTACCGATCATATAAGCATAATATGGCTAATAATATGAGTTAGATTGATAGTAATAAGAGGAAAAAGTATAGTAGTTGTCGTTCTATCGATCATATTTGCATAATATATTTAATAATATGAGTTAGATTGATGATAGTGAGTGTAATAAGTATAGTGATTGTCGTTCTGTCGATCATATAAGCATAATATGGCTAATAATATGAGTTAGATTGATAATAATAAGAGCAATAAGTATAGTAATTGTAGTTCTATCGATCACATAAGCATAATATGGCTAATAATATGAGTTAGATTGATAATAATAAGAGTAATAGGTATAGTAATTATCGTTCTACCGATCATATAAGCATAATATGGCTAATAATATGAGTTAGATTGATAATAATAAGAGTAATAAGTATAGTAATTATCGTTCCACCGATCATAGGAGCATAATGTGGCTAATAATATGAGATAAATTGATAATAACAAGAGTAATAAGTATAGTAATTATCGTTGTACCGATCATATAAGCATAATATGGCTAATAATATGAGTTAGATTGATAGTAATAAGAGGAAAAAGTATAGTAATTGTTGTTCTATCGATCATATTTGCATAATATATTTAATAATATGAGTTAGATTGATGATAGTGAGTGTAATAAGTATAGTGATTGTCGTTCTGTCGATCATATAAGCATAATATGGCTAATAATATGAGTTAGATTGATAATAATAAGAGCAATAAGTATAGTAATTGTAGTTCTATCGATCACATAAGCATAATATGGCTAATAATATGAGTTAGATTGATAATAATAAGAGTAATAAGTATAGTAATTATCGTTCTACCAATCATATAAGCATAATATGGCTAATAATATGAGTTATTTTGATAATAATAAGAGTAATAAGTATAGTAATTGTCGTTCTATCGATCATAATTGCATAATATGGTTAATAGTATGAGTTAGATTGATAACAGTGAGTGTAATAAGTATAGTAATTTTCGTTCTATCGACCATATAAGCATAATATGGCTAATAATATGAGTTAGATTGATAATAATAAGAGTAAAAAGTATAGTAATTATAGCTCTACCGATCATATAAGCATAATATGGCTAATAATATGAGTTAGATTGATAATAATAAGAGCAATACGTATAGTAATTGTCGTTCTATCGATCACATAAATATAATATGGCTAATAATATGAGTTAGATTGATAATAATAAGAGCAATACGTATAGTAATTGTCGTTCTATCGATCACATAAGCATAATATGGCTAATAATATGAGTTAGATTGATAATCATAAGAGTAATAAGTATAGTAATTGTCGTTCTATCGACCACATAAGCATAATATGACTAATAATATGAGTTAGATTGATAACAATAAGAGTAAAAAGTATAGTAATTGTCGTTCTATCGATCATATAGGTATAATATGGCTAATAATATGAGTTAGATTGATAATAATAAGAGTAATGAGTATAGCAATTGTCGTTCTATCGATCATATAAGCATAATATGGCTAATAATATCAGTCAGATTGATAATAGTAAGAGTAATAAGTATAGTAATTGTCGTTCTATCGATCATATCTGCATAATATGGTTAATAATATGAGTTAGATTGATAATAATAAGAGTAAAAAGTATATTAATTGTCGTTCTATCGATCATATAAGCATAATATGGCTAATAATATGGGTTGGATTGATAATAATAAGACTAATAAGTATAGTAATTGTTGTTCTATCGATCATATAAGCATAATATGGTTAATAATATGAGTTAGATTGATAATAATAAGAGTAATAAGTATAGTAATTGTCGTTCTATCGATCATATAAGCATAATATGGCTAATAATATGAGTTAGATTGATAATAATAAGACTAATAAGTACAGTAGTTGTCATTCTATCGATCATATAAGCATAATATGACTAATAATATGAGTTAGATTGATAATAATAAGAGTAAAAAGTATAGTAATTATCGTTCTATCGATCATATAGGTACAATATGGCTAATAATATGAGTTAGATTGATAATAATAAGAGTAATGAGTATAGTAATTGTCGTTCTATCGGTCACATAAGTATAATATGGCTAATAATATGAGTTAGATTGATAATAATAGGAGTAATAAGTATAGTAATTATCGTTCCACCGATCATACGAGCATAATGTGGCTAATAATATGAGATAAATTGATAATAACAAGAGTAATAAGTATAGTAATTATCGTTGTACCGATTATATAAGCATAATATGGCTAATAATATGAGTTAGATTGATAGTAATAAGAGGAAAAAGTATAGTAATTGTCGTTCTATCGATCATATTTGCATAATATATTTAATAATATGAGTTAGATTGATGATAGTGAGTGTAATAAGTATAGTGATTGTCGTTCTGTCGATCATATAAGCATAATATGGCTAATAATATGAGTTAGATTGATAATAATAAGAGCAATAAGTATAGTAATTGTAGTTCTATCGATCACATAAGCATAATATGGCTAATAATATGAGTTAGATTGATAATAATAAGAGTAATAGGTATAGTAATTATCGTTCTACCGATCATATAAGCATAATATGGCTAATAATATGAGTTAGATTGATAATAATAAGAGTAATAAGTATAGTAATTATCGTTCCACCGATCATACGAGCATAATGTGGCTAATAATATGAGATAAATTGATAATAACAAGAGAAATAAGTATAGTAATTATCGTTGTACCGATCATATAAGCATAATATGGCTAATAATATGAGTTAGATTGATAGTAATAAGAGGAAAAAGTATAGTAATTGTCGTTCTATCGATCATATTTGCATAATATATTTAATAATATGAGTTAGATTGATGATAGTGAGTGTAATAAGTATAGTGATTGTCGTTCTGTCGATCATATAAGCATAATATGGCTAATAATATGAGTTAGATTGATAATAATAAGAGCAATAAGTATAGTAATTGTAGTTCTATCGATCACATAAGCATAATATGGCTAATAATATGAGTTAGATTGATAATAATAAGAGTAATAAGTATAGTAATTATCGTTCTACCAATCATATAAGCATAATATGGCTAATAATATGAGTTATTTTGATAATAATAAGAGTAATACGTATAGTAATTGTCGTTCTATCGATCATAATTGCATAATATGGTTAATAGTATGAGTTAGATTGATAACAGTGAGTGTAATAAGTATAGTAATTTTCGTTCTATCGACCATATAAGCATAATATGGCTAATAATATGAGTTAGATTGATAATAATAAGAGTAAAAAGTATAGTAATTATAGTTCTACCGATCATATAAGCATAATATGGCTAATAATATGAGTTAGATTGATAATAATAAGAGCAATACGTATAGTAATTGTCGTTCTATCGATCACATAAATATAATATGGCTAATAATATGAGTTAGATTGATAATAATAAGAGCAATACGTATAGTAATTGTCGTTCTATCGATCACATAAGCATAATATGGCTAATAATATGAGTTAGATTGATAATCATAAGAGTAATAAGTATAGTAATTGTCGTTCTATCGACCACATAAGCATAATATGACTAATAATATGAGATAGATTGATAACAATAAGAGTAAAAAGTATAGTAATCGTCGTTCTATCGATCATATAGGTATAATATGGCTAATAATATGAGTTAGATTGATAATAATAAGAGTAATGAGTATAGCAATTGTCGTTCTATCGATCATATAAGCATAATATGGCTAATAATATCAGTCAGATTGATAATAGTAAGAGTAATAAGTATAGTAATTGTCGTTCTATCGATCATATCTGCATAATATGGTTAATAATATGAGTTAGATTGATAATAATAAGAGTAAAAAGTATATTAATTGTCGTTCTATCGATCATATAAGCATAATATGGCTAATAATATGGGTTGGATTGATAATAATAAGACTAATAAGTATAGTAATTGTTGTTCTATCGATCATATAAGCATAATATGGTTAATAATATGAGTTAGATTGATAATAATAAGAGTAATAAGTATAGTAATTGTCGTTCTATCGATCATATAAGCATAATATGGCTAATAATATGAGTTAGATTGATAATAATAAGACTAATAAGTATAGTAGTTGTCGTTCTATCGATCATATAAGCATAATATGACTAATAATATGAGTTAGATTGATAATAATAAGAGTAAAAAGTATAGTAATTGTCGTTCTATCGATCATATAGGTACAATATGGCTAATAATATGAGTTAGATTGATAATAATAAGAGTAATGAGTATAGTAATTGTCGTTCTATCGGTCACATAAGTATAATATGGCTAATAATATGAGTTAGATTGATAATAATAGGAGTAATAAGTATAGTAATTGTCGTTCTATCGATCATATTTGCATAATATATTTAATAATATGAGTTAGATTGATGATAGTGAGTGTAATAAGTATAGTGATTGTCGTTCTGTCGATCATATAAGCATAATATGGCTAATAATATGAGTTAGATTGATAATAATAAGAGCAATAAGTATAGTAATTGTAGTTCTATCGATCACATAAGCATAATATGGCTAATAATATGAGTTAGATTGATAATAATAAGAGTAATAAGTATAGTAATTATCGTTCTACCAATCATATAAGCATAATATGGCTAATAATATGAGTTATTTTGATAATAATAAGAGTAATAAGTATAGTAATTGTCGTTCTATCGATCATAATTGCATAATATGGTTAATAGTATGAGTTAGATTGATAACAGTGAGTGTAATAAGTATAGTAATTTTCGTTCTATCGACCATATAAGCATAATATGGCTAATAATATGAGTTAGATTGATAATAATAAGAGTAAAAAGTATAGTAATTATAGTTCTACCGATCATATAAGCATAATATGGCTAATAATATGAGTTAGATTGATAATAATAAGAGCAATACGTATAGTAATTGTCGTTCTATCGATCACATAAATATAATATGGCTAATAATATGAGTTAGATTGATAATAATAAGAGCAATACGTATAGTAATTGTCGTTCTATCGATCACATAAGCATAATATGGCTAATAATATGAGTTAGATTGATAATCATAAGAGTAATAAGTATAGTAATTGTCGTTCTATCGACCACATAAGCATAATATGACTAATAATATGAGTTAGATTGATAACAATAAGAGTAAAAAGTATAGTAATTGTCGTTCTATCGATCATATAGGTATAATATGGCTAATAATATGAGTTAGATTGATAATAATAAGAGTAATGAGTATAGCAATTGTCGTTCTATCGATCATATAAGCATAATATGGCTAATAATATCAGTCAGATTGATAATAGTAAGAGTAATAAGTATAGTAATTGTCGTTCTATCGATCATATCTGCATAATATGGTTAATAATATGAGTTAGATTGATAATAATAAGAGTAAAAAGTATATTAATTGTCGTTCTATCGATCATATAAGCATAATATGGCTAATAATATGGGTTGGATTGATAATAATAAGACTAATAAGTATAGTAATTGTTGTTCTATCGATCATATAAGCATAATATGGTTAATAATATGAGTTAGATTGATAATAATAAGAGTAATAAGTATAGTAATTGTCGTTCTATCGATCATATAAGCATAATATGGCTAATAATATGAGTTAGATTGATAATAATAAGACTAATAAGTACAGTAGTTGTCGTTCTATCGATCATATAAGCATAATATGACTAATAATATGAGTTAGATTGATAATAATAAGAGTAAAAAGTATAGTAATTATCGTTCTATCGATCATATAGGTACAATATGGCTAATAATATGAGTTAGATTGATAATAATAAGAGTAATGAGTATAGTAATTGTCGTTCTATCGGTCACATAAGTATAATATGGCTAATAATATGAGTTAGATTGATAATAATAGGAGTAATAAGTATAGTAATTGTCGTTCTATCGATCATATAAGCACAATATGGCTAATAATATGAGTTAGATTGATAATAATAAGAGTAATAAGTATAGTAATTGTCGTTCTATCGATCATATCAGCATAATATGGTTAATAATATGAGTTAGATTGATAATAATAAGAGTAATAAGTATAGTAATTGTAGTTCTATCGATCATACAAGCATAATGTGGCTAATAATATGAGTTAGATTGATAATAATAAGAGTAATAGGTATAGTAATTATCGTTCTACCGATCATATAAGCATAATATGGCTAATAATATGAGTTAGATTGATAATAATAAGAGCAAAAAGTATAGTAATTGTAGTTCTATCGATCACATAAGCATAATATGGCTAATAATATGAGTTAGATTGATAATAATAAGAGTAATAAGTATAGTAATTATCGTTCTACCAATCATATAAGCATAATATGGCTAATAATATGAGTTATTTTGATAATAATAAGAGTAATAAGTATAGTAATTGTCGTTCTATCGATCATAATTGCATAATATGGTTAATAGTATGAGTTAGATTGATAACAGTGAGTGTAATAAGTATAGTAATTTTCGTTCTATCGACCATATAAGCATAATATGGCTAATAATATGAGTTAGATTGATAATAATAAGAGTAAAAAGTATAGTAATTATAGCTCTACCGATCATATAAGCATAATATGGCTAATAATATGAGTTAGATTGATAATAATAAGAGCAATACGTATAGTAATTGTCGTTCTATCGATCACATAAATATAATATGGCTAATAATATGAGTTAGATTGATAATAATAAGAGCAATACGTATAGTAATTGTCGTTCTATCGATCACATAAGCATAATATGGCTAATAATATGAGTTAGATTGATAATCATAAGAGTAATAAGTATAGTAATTGTCGTTCTATCGACCACATAAGCATAATATGACTAATAATATGAGTTAGATTGATAACAATAAGAGTAAAAAGTATAGTAATTGTCGTTCTATCGATCATATAGGTATAATATGGCTAATAATATGAGTTAGATTGATAATAATAAGAGTAATGAGTATAGCAATTGTCGTTCTATCGATCATATAAGCATAATATGGCTAATAATATCAGTCAGATTGATAATAGTAAGAGTAATAAGTATAGTAATTGTCGTTCTATCGATCATATCTGCATAATATGGTTAATAATATGAGTTAGATTGATAATAATAAGAGTAAAAAGTATATTAATTGTCGTTCTATCGATCATATAAGCATAATATGGCTAATAATATGGGTTGGATTGATAATAATAAGACTAATAAGTATAGTAATTGTTGTTCTATCGATCATATAAGCATAATATGGTTAATAATATGAGTTAGATTGATAATAATAAGAGTAATAAGTATAGTAATTGTCGTTCTATCGATCATATAAGCATAATATGGCTAATAATATGAGTTAGATTGATAATAATAAGACTAATAAGTACAGTAGTTGTCGTTCTATCGATCATATAAGCATAATATGACTAATAATATGAGTTAGATTGATAATAATAAGAGTAAAAAGTATAGTAATTATCGTTCTATCGATCATATAGGTACAATATGGCTAATAATATGAGTTAGATTGATAATAATAAGAGTAATGAGTATAGTAATTGTCGTTCTATCGGTCACATAAGTATAATATGGCTAATAATATGAGTTAGATTGATAATAATAGGAGTAATAAGTATAGTAATTATCGTTCCACCGATCATACGAGCATAATGTGGCTAATAATATGAGATAAATTGATAATAACAAGAGTAATAAGTATAGTAATTATCGTTGTACCGATTATATAAGCATAATATGGCTAATAATATGAGTTAGATTGATAGTAATAAGAGGAAAAAGTATAGTAATTGTCGTTCTATCGATCATATTTGCATAATATATTTAATAATATGAGTTAGATTGATGATAGTGAGTGTAATAAGTATAGTGATTGTCGTTCTGTCGATCATATAAGCATAATATGGCTAATAATATGAGTTAGATTGATAATAATAAGAGCAATAAGTATAGTAATTGTAGTTCTATCGATCACATAAGCATAATATGGCTAATAATATGAGTTAGATTGATAATAATAAGAGTAATAGGTATAGTAATTATCGTTCTACCGATCATATAAGCATAATATGGCTAATAATATGAGTTAGATTGATAATAATAAGAGTAATAAGTATAGTAATTATCGTTCCACCGATCATACGAGCATAATGTGGCTAATAATATGAGATAAATTGATAATAACAAGAGTAATAAGTATAGTAATTATCGTTGTACCGATCATATAAGCATAATATGGCTAATAATATGAGTTAGATTGATAGTAATAAGAGGAAAAAGTATAGTAATTGTCGTTCTATCGATCATATTTGCATAATATATTTAATAATATGAGTTAGATTGATGATAGTGAGTGTAATAAGTATAGTGATTGTCGTTCTGTCGATCATATAAGCATAATATGGCTAATAATATGAGTTAGATTGATAATAATAAGAGTAATAAGTATAGTAATTGTAGTTCTATCGATCATACAAGCATAATGTGGCTAATAATATGAGTTAGATTGATAATAGTAAGAGTAATAGGTATAGTAATTATCGTTCTACCGATCATATAAGCATAATATGGCTAATAATATGAGTTAGATTGATAATAATAAGAGTAATAAGTATAGTAATTATCGTTCCACCGATCATACGAGCATAATGTGGCTAATAATATGAGATAAATTGATAATAACAAGAGTAATAAGTATAGTAATTATCGTTGTACCGATCATATAAGCATAATATGGCTAATAATATGAGTTAGATTGATAAAAATAAGAGCAATAAGTATAGTAATTGTAGTTCTATCGATCACATAAGCATAATATGGCTAATAATATGAGTTAGATTGATAATAATAAGAGTAATAAGTATAGTAATTATCGTTCTACCAATCATATAAGCATAATATGGCTAATAATATGAGTTATTTTGATAATAATAAGAGTAATAAGTATAGTAATTGTCGTTCTATCGATCATAATTGCATAATATGGTTAATAGTATGAGTTAGATTGATAACAGTGAGTGTAATAAGTATAGTAATTTTCGTTCTATCGACCATATAAGCATAATATGGCTAATAATATGAGTTAGATTGATAATAATAAGAGTAAAAAGTATAGTAATTATAGTTCTACCGATCATATAAGCATAATATGGCTAATAATATGAGTTAGATTGATAATAATAAGAGCAATACGTATAGTAATTGTCGTTCCATCGATCACATAAGCATAATATGGCTAATAATATGAGTTAGATTGATAATAATAAGAGCAATACGTATAGTAATTGTCGTTCTATCGATCACATAAGCATAATATGGCTAATAATATGAGTTAGATTGATAATCATAAGAGTAATAAGTATAGTAATTGTGGTTCTATCGATCATATCTGCATAATATGGTTAATAATATGATTTAGATTGATAATAATAAGAGTAAAAAGTATATTAATTGTCGTTCTATCGATCATATAAGCATAATATGGCGAATAATATGAGTTAGATTGATAATAATAGGAGTAATAAGTATAGTAATTATCGTTCTACCGATTATATAAGCATAATATGGCTAATAATATGAGTTATTTTGATAATAATAAGAGTAATAAGTATAGTAATTGTCGTTCTATCGATCATAATTGCATAATATGGTTAATAGTATGAGTTAGATTGATAACAGTGAGTGTAATAAGTATTGAAATTTTCGTTCTATCGACCATATAAGCATAATATGGCTAATAATATGAGTTAGATTGATAATAATAAGAGTAATAAGTATAGAAATTGTAGTTCCATCGATCATATAAGCATAATATGGCTAATAATATGAGTTAGATTGATAATAATAGGAGTAATAAGTATAGTAATTATAGTTCTACCGATCATATAAGCATAATATGACTAATAATATGAGTTAGATTGATAATAATAAGAGTAAAAAGTATATTAATTGTCGTGCTATCGATCATATAAGCATAATATGGCTAATAATATGGGTTGGATTGATAATGATAAGACTAATAAGTATAGTAATTGTTGTTCTATCGATCATATAAGCATAATATGGTTAATAATATGAGTTAGATTGATAATAATAAGACTAATAAGTATAGTAATTATCGTTCTATCGATCATATAAGCATAGTATGGTTAATAATATGAGTTAGATTGATAATAATAAGAGTAATAAGTATAGTAATTGTAGTTCTATTGCTCATATAAGCATAATATGACTAATAATATGAGTTAAATTGATAAAAATAAGAGTAAAAAGCATAGTAATTGTAGTTCTATTGCTCATATAAGCATAATATGGTTAATAATGTGAGTTAGATTGATAATAATAAGAGTAATAAGTATAGTAATTATCGTTCTACCGATCATACAAGCATAATATGGCTAATAATATGAGTTAGATTGATAATAATAAGAGTAATGAGTATAGTAATTGTCGTTCTATCGGTCACATAAGTATAATATGGCTAATAATATGAGTTAGATTGATAATAATAGGAGTAATAAGTATAGTAATTATCGTTCCACCGATCATACGAGCATAATGTGGCTAATAATATGAGATAAATTGATAATAACAAGAGTAATAAGTATAGTAATTATCGTTGTACCGATTATATAAGCATAATATGGCTAATAATATGAGTTAGATTGATAGTAATAAGAGGAAAAAGTATAGTAATTGTCGTTCTATCGATCATATTTGCATAATATATTTAATAATATGAGTTAGATTGATGATAGTGAGTGTAATAAGTATAGTGATTGTCGTTCTGTCGATCATATAAGCATAATATGGCTAATAATATGAGTTAGATTGATAATAATAAGAGCAATAAGTATAGTAATTGTAGTTCTATCGATCACATAAGCATAATATGTCTAATAATATGAGTTAGATTGATAATCATAAGAGTAATAAGTATAGTAATTGTCGTTCTATCGACCACATAAGCATAATATGACTAATAATATGAGTTAGATTGATAACAATAAGAGTAAAAAGTATAGTAATTGTCGTTCTATCGATCATATAGGTATAATATGGCTAATAATATGAGTTAGATTGATAATAATAAGAGTAATGAGTATAGCAATTGTCGTTCTATCGATCATATAAGCATAATATGGCTAATAATATCAGTCAGATTGATAATAGTAAGAGTAATAAGTATAGTAATTGTCGTTCTATCGATCATATCTGCATAATATGGTTAATAATATGAGTTAGATTGATAATAATAAGAGTAAAAAGTATATTAATTGTCGTTCTATCGATCATATAAGCATAATATGGCTAATAATATGGGTTGGATTGATAATAATAAGACTAATAAGTATAGTAATTGTTGTTCTATCGATCATATAAGCATAATATGGTTAATAATATGAGTTAGATTGATAATAATAAGAGTAATAAGTATAGTAATTGTCGTTCTATCGATCATATAAGCATAATATGGCTAATAATATGAGTTAGATTGATAATAATAAGACTAATAAGTATAGTAGTTGTCGTTCTATCGATCATATAAGCATAATATGACTAATAATATGAGTTAGATTGATAATAATAAGAGTAAAAAGTATAGTAATTGTCGTTCTATCGATCATATAGGTACAATATGGCTAATAATATGAGTTAGATTGATAATAATAAGAGTAATGAGTATAGTAATTGTCGTTCTATCGGTCACATAAGTATAATATGGCTAATAATATGAGTTAGATTGATAATAATAGGAGCAATAAGTATAGTAATTGTCGTTCTATCGATCATATAAGCACAATATGGCTAATAATATGAGTTAGATTGATAATAATAAGAGTAATAAGTATAGTAATTGTCGTTCTATCGATCATATCAGCATAATATGGTTAATAATATGAGTTAGATTGATAATAATAAGAGTAATAAGTATAGTAATTGTAGTTCTATCGATCATACAAGCATAATGTGGCTAATAATATGAGTTAGATTGATAATAATAAGAGTAATAGGTATAGTAATTATCGTTCTACCGATCATATAAGCATAATATGGCTAATAATATGAGTTAGATTGATAATAATAAGAGTAATAAGTATAGTAATTATCGTTCCACCGATCATACGAGCATAATGTGGCTAATAATATGAGATAAATTGATAATAACAAGAGTAATAAGTATAGTAATTATCGTTGTACCGATCATATAAGCATAATATGGCTAATAATATGAGTTAGATTGATAGTAATAAGAGGAAAAAGTATAGTAATTGTCGTTCTATCGATCATGTTTGCATAATATATTTAATAATATGAGTTAGATTGATGATAGTGAGTGTAATAAGTATAGTGATTGTCGTTCTGTCGATCATATAAGCATAATATGGCTAATAATATGAGTTAGATTGATAAAAATAAGAGCAATAAGTATAGTAATTGTAGTTCTATCGATCACATAAGCATAATATGGCTAATAATATGAGTTAGATTGATAATAATAAGAGTAATAAGTATAGTAATTATCGTTCTACCAATCATATAAGCATAATATGGCTAATAATATGAGTTATTTTGATAATAATAAGAGTAATAAGTATAGTAATTGTCGTTCTATCGATCATAATTGCATAATATGGTTAATAGTATGAGTTAGATTGATAACAGTGAGTGTAATAAGTATAGTAATTTTCGTTCTATCGACCATATAAGCATAATATGGCTAATAATATGAGTTAGATTGATAATAATAAGAGTAAAAAGTATAGTAATTATAGTTCTACCGATCATATAAGCATAATATGGCTAATAATATGAGTTAGATTGATAATAATAAGAGCAATACGTATAGTAATTGTCGTTCCATCGATCACATAAGCATAATATGGCTAATAATATGAGTTAGATTGATAATAATAAGAGCAATACGTATAGTAATTGTCGTTCTATCGATCACATAAGCATAATATGGCTAATAATATGAGTTAGATTGATAATCATAAGAGTAATAAGTATAGTAATTGTGGTTCTATCGATCATATCTGCATAATATGGTTAATAATATGATTTAGATTGATAATAATAAGAGTAAAAAGTATATTAATTGTCGTTCTATCGATCATATAAGCATAATATGGCGAATAATATGAGTTAGATTGATAATAATAGGAGTAATAAGTATAGTAATTATCGTTCTACCGATTATATAAGCATAATATGGCTAATAATATGAGTTATTTTGATAATAATAAGAGTAATAAGTATAGTAATTGTCGTTCTATCGATCATAATTGCATAATATGGTTAATAGTATGAGTTAGATTGATAACAGTGAGTGTAATAAGTATTGAAATTTTCGTTCTATCGACCATATAAGCATAATATGGCTAATAATATGAGTTAGATTGATAATAATAAGAGTAATAAGTATAGAAATTGTAGTTCCATCGATCATATAAGCATAATATGGCTAATAATATGAGTTAGATTGATAATAATAGGAGTAATAAGTATAGTAATTATAGTTCTACCGATCATATAAGCATAATATGACTAATAATATGAGTTAGATTGATAATAATAAGAGTAAAAAGTATATTAATTGTCGTGCTATCGATCATACAAGCATAATATGGCTAATAATATGGGTTGGATTGATAATGATAAGACTAATAAGTATAGTAATTGTTGTTCTATCGATCATATAAGCATAATATGGTTAATAATATGAGTTAGATTGATAATAATAAGACTAATAAGTATAGTAATTATCGTTCTATCGATCATATAAGCATAGTATGGTTAATAATATGAGTTAGATTGATAATAATAAGAGTAATAAGTATAGTAATTGTAGTTCTATTGCTCATATAAGCATAATATGACTAATAATATGAGTTAAATTGATAAAAATAAGAGTAAAAAGCATAGTAATTGTAGTTCTATTGCTCATATAAGCATAATATGGTTAATAATGTGAGTTAGATTGATAATAATAAGAGTAATAAGTATAGTAATTATCGTTCTACCGATCATACAAGCATAATATGGCTAATAATATGAGTTAGATTGATAATAATAAGAGTAATGAGTATAGTAGTTGTCGTTCTATCGATCATAATTGCATAATATGGTTAATAGTATGAGTTAGATTGATAACAGTGAGTGTAATAAGTATTGAAATTTTCGTACTATCGACCATATAAGCATAATATGGCGAATAATATGAGTTAGATTGATAAAAATAAGAGTAATAAGTATAGTAATTATCGTTCCACCGATCATACGAGCATAATGTGGCTAATAATATGAGATAAATTGATAATAACAAGAGTAATAAGTATAGTAATTATCGTTGTACCGATCATATAAGCATAATATGGCTAATAATATGAGTTAGATTGATAATAATAAGAGCAATACGTATAGTAATTGTCGTTCTATCGATCACATAAATATAATATGGCTAATAATATGAGTTAGATTGATAATAATAAGAGCAATACGTATAGTAATTGTCGTTCTATCGTTCACATAAGCATAATATGGCTAATAGTATGAGTTAGATTGATAATCATAAGAGTAATAAGTATAGTAATTGTCGTTCTATCGACCACATAAGCATAATATGGCTAATAATAGGAGTTAGATTGATAATAATAAGAGTAGTGAGTATAGTAATTGTCGTTCTATCGATCATATAAGCATAATATGGCGAATAATATGAGTTAGATTGATAATAATAGGAGTAATAAGTATAGTAATTATCGTTCTACCGATTATATAAGCATAATATGGCTAATAATATGAGTTATTTTGATAATAATAAGAGTAATAAGTATAGTAATTGTCGTTCTATCGATCATAATTGCATAATATGGTTAATAGTATGAGTTAGATTGATAACAGTGAGTGTAATAAGTATAGTAATTTTCGTTCTATCGACCATATAAGCATAATATGGCTAATAATATGAGTTAGATTGATAATAATAAGATTAGTGAGTATAGTAATTGTCGTTCTATCGATCATATAAGCATAATATGGCTAATAATATGAGTTAGATTGATAATAATAGGAGTAATAAGTATAGTAATTATCGTTCTACCGATCATATAAGCGTAATATGACTAATAATATGAGTTAGATTGATAACAATAAGAGTAAAAAGTATAGTAATTGTCGTTCTATCGATCATATAGGTATAATATGGCTAATAATATGAGTTAGATTGATAATAATAAGAGTAATGAGTATAGCAATTGTCGTTCTATCGATCATATAAGCATAATATGGCTAATAATATCAGTCAGATTGATAATAGTAAGAGTAATAAGTATAGTAATTGTCGTTCTATCGATCATATCTGCATAATATGGTTAATAATATGAGTTAGATTGATAATAATAAGAGTAAAAAGTATATTAATTGTCGTTCTATCGATCATATAAGCATAATATGGCTAATAATATGGGTTGGATTGATAATAATAAGACTAATAAGTATAGTAATTGTTGTTCTATCGATCATATAAGCATAATATGGTTAATAATATGAGTTAGATTGATAATAATAAGAGTAATAAGTATAGTAATTGTCGTTCTATCGATCATATAAGCATAATATGGCTAATAATATGAGTTAGATTGATAATAATAAGACTAATAAGTATAGTAGTTGTCGTTCTATCGATCATATAAGCATAATATGACTAATAATATGAGTTAGATTGATAATAATAAGAGTAAAAAGTATAGTAATTGTCGTTCTATCGATCATATAGGTACAATATGGCTAATAATATGAGTTAGATTGATAATAATAAGAGTAATGAGTATAGTAATTGTCGTTCTATCGGTCACATAAGTATAATATGTCTAATAATATGAGTTAGATTGATAATAATAGGAGTAATAAGTATAGTAATTGTCGTTCTACAGATCACATAAGCATAATATGGCTAATAATATGAGTTAGATTGATAATAATAAGAGTAATGAGTATAGTAATTGTCGTTCTATCGATCATATAAGCATAATATGGCTAATAATATGAGTTAGGTCGATAATAATAAGAGTAATAAGTATAGTAATTGTCGTTCTATCGATCATGTTTGCATAATATAGTTAATAGTATGAGTTAGATTGATAACAGTGAGTGTAATAAGTATAGTAATTGTCGTTCTATCGATCATATTAGCATAATATGGCTAATAATATGAGTTAGATTGATAATAATAAGACTAATAAGTATAGTAGTTGTCGTTCTATCGATCATATAAGCATAATATGACTAATAATATGAGTTAGATTGATAATAATAAGAGTAAAAAGTATAGTAATTGTCGTTCTATCGATCATATAGGTACAATATGGCTAATAATATGAGTTAGATTGATAATAATAAGAGTAATGAGTATAGTAATTGTCGTTCTATCGGTCACATAAGTATAATATGGCTAATAATATGAGTTAGATTGATAATAATAGGAGTAATAAGTATAGTAATTGTCGTTCTACAGATCACATAAGCATAATATGGCTAATAATATGAGTTAGATTGATAATAATAAGTGTAATAAGTATAGTAATTGTCGTTCTATCGATCATATTAGCATAATATGGCTAATAATATGAGTTAGATTGATAATAATAAGAGTAATAAGCATAGTAATTGTCGTTTTATCGATCATATAAGCATAATATGACTAATAATATGACTTAGATTGAAAATAGTGAGTGTAATAAGTATATCAATTGTCGTTCTATCGATCATATAAGCACAATATGGCTAATAATATGAGTTAGATTGATAATAATAAGAGTAATAAGTATAGTAATTGTCGTTCTATCGATCATATCAGCATAATATGGTTAATAATATGAGTTAGATTGATAATAATAAGAGTAATAAGTATAGTAATTGTAGTTCTATCGATCATACGAGCATAATGTGGCTAATAATATGAGATAAATTGATAATAACAAGAGTAATAAGTATAGTAATTATCGTTGTACCGATTATATAAGCATAATATGGCTAATAATATGAGTTAGATTGATAGTAATAAGAGGAAAAAGTATAGTAATTGTCGTTCTATCGATCATATTTGCATAATATATTTAATAATATGAGTTAGATTGATGATAGTGAGTGTAATAAGTATAGTGATTGTCATTCTGTCGATCATATAAGCATAATATGGCTAATAATATGAGTTAGATTGATAATAATAAGAGCAATAAGTATAGTAATTGTAGTTCTATCGATCACATAAGCATAATATGGCTAATAATATGAGTTAGATTGATAATAATAAGAGTAATAGGTATAGTAATTATCGTTCTACCGATCATATAAGCATAATATGGCTAATAATATGAGTTAGATTGATAATAATAAGAGTAATAAGTATAGTAATTATCGTTCCACCGTTCATACGAGCATAATGTGGCTAATAATATGAGATAAATTGATAATAACAAGAGTAATAAGTATAGTAATTATCGTTGTACCGATCATATAAGCATAATATGGCTAATAATATGAGTTAGATTGATAGTAATAAGAGGAAAAAGTATAGTAATTGTCGTTCTATCTATCATATTTGCATAATATATTTAATAATATGAGTTAGATTGATGATAGTGAGTGTAATAAGTATAGTGATTGTCGTTCTGTCGATCATATAAACATAATATGGCTAATAATATGAGTTAGATTGATAAAAATAAGAGCAATAAGTATAGTAATTGTAGTTCTATCGATCACATAAGCATAATATGGCTAATAATATGAGTTAGATTGATAATAATAAGAGTAATAAGTATAGTAATTATCGTTCTACCAATCATATAAGCATAATATGGCTAATAATATGAGTTATTTTGATAATAATAAGAGTAATAAGTATAGTAATTGTCGTTCTATCGATCATAATTGCATAATATGGTTAATAGTATGAGTTAGATTGATAAAAGTGAGTGTAATAAGTATAGTAATTTTCGTTCTATCGACCATATAAGCATAATATGGCTAATAATATGAGTTAGATTGATAATAATAAGAGCAATACGTATAGTAATTGTCGTTCCATCGATCACATAAGCATAATATGGCTAATAATATGAGTTAGATTGATAATAATAAGAGCAATACGTATAGTAATTGTCGTTCTATCGATCACATAAGCATAATATGGCTAATAATATGAGTTAGATTGATAATCATAAGAGTAATAAGTATAGTAATTGTGGTTCTATCGATCATATCTGCATAATATGGTTAATAATATGATTTAGATTGATAATAATAAGAGTAAAAAGTATATTAATTGTCGTTCTATCGATCATATAAGCATAATATGGCGAATAATATGAGTTAGATTGATAATAATAGGAGTAATAAGTATAGTAATTATCGTTCTACCGATTATATAAGCATAATATGGCTAATAATATGAGTTATTTTGATAATAATAAGAGTAATAAGTATAGTAATTGTCGTTCTATCGATCATAATTGCATAATATGGTTAATAGTATGAGTTAGATTGATAACAGTGAGTGTAATAAGTATTGAAATTTTCGTTCTATCGACCATATAAGCATAATATGGCTAATAATATGAGTTAGATTGATAATAATCAGAGTAATAAGTATAGAAATTGTAGTTCCATCGATCATATAAGCATAATATGGCTAATAATATGAGTTAGATTGATAATAATAGGAGTAATAAGTATAGTAATTATCGTTCTACCGATCATATAAGCATAATATGACTAATAATATGAGTTAGATTGATAATAATAAGAGTAAAAAGTATATTAATTGTCGTGCTATCGATCATATAAGCATAATATGGCTAATAATATGGGTTGGATTGATAATGATAAGACTAATAAGTATAGTAATTGTTGTTCTATCGATCATATAAGCATAATATGGTTAATAATATGAGTTAGATTGATAATAATAAGACTAATAAGTATAGTAATTATCGTTCTATCGATCATATAAGCATAGTATGGCTAATAATATGAGTTAGATTGATAATAATAAGAGTAATAAGTATAGTAATTGTAGTTCTATTGCTCATATAAGCATAATATGACTAATAATATGAGTTAAATTGATAAAAATAAGAGTAAAAAGCATAGTAATTGTAGTTCTATTGCTCATATAAGCATAATATGGTTAATAATGTGAGTTAGATTGATAATAATAAGAGTAATAAGTATAGTAATTATCGTTCTACCGATCATACAAGCATAATATGGCTAATAATATGAGTTAGATTGATAATAATAAGAGTAATGAGTATAGTAGTTGTAGTTCTATCGATCATATCTGCATAATATGGTTAATAATATGAGCTAGATTGATAATAATAAGAGTAATAAGTATAGTAATTGTAGTTCTATCGATCATATAAGCATAATATGGCTAATAATATGAGTTAGATTGATAATAATAAGCGTAGTGAGTATAGTAATTGTCGTTCTAATCGATCATATAAGCATAATATGGCTAATAATATGAGTTAGATTGATAATAATAGGAGTAATAAGTATAGTAATTATCGTTCTACCGATTATATAAGCATAATATGGCTAATAATATGAGTTATTTTGATAATAATAAGAGTAATAAGTATAGTAATTGTCGTTCTATCGATCATAATTGCATAATATGGTTAATAGTATGAGTTAGATTGATAACAGTGAGTGTAATAAGTATTGAAATTTTCGTTCTATCGACCATATAAGCATAATATGGCGAATAATATGAGTTAGATTGATAAAAATAAGAGTAAAAAGTATCGTAATTGTCGTTCTATCGATCATATAAGCATAGTATGGCTAATAATATGAGTTAGATTGATAATAATAAGACAAATAAGTATAGTAATTGTCGTTCTATCGATCATATAAGCATAGTATGGCTAATAATATGAGTTAGATTGATAATAATAAGAGTAATGAGTATAGTAATTGTCGTTCTACAGATCACATAAGCATAATATGGCTAATAATATGAGTTAGACTGATAATAATAAGAGTAATAAGTATAGTAGCTGTCGTTCTGTCGATCATATTTGCATAATATATTTAATAATATGAGTTAGATTGATAATAGTGAGTGTAATAAGTATAGTAATTGTCGTTCTGTCGATCATATAAGCATAATATGGCTAATAATATGAGTTAGATTGATAATAATAGGAGCAATAAGTATAGTAATTATCGTTCTACCGATCATATAAGCATAATATGACTAATAATATGAGTTAGATTCATAATAATAAGAGTAATAGGTATAGTAATTATCGTTCTACCGATCATATAAGCATAATATGGCTAATAATATGAGTTAGATTGATAATAATAAGAGTAATAAGTATAGTAATTATCGTTCCACCGATCATACGAGCATAATGTGGCTAATAATATGAGATAAATTGATAATAACAAGAGTAATAAGTATAGTAATTATCGTTGTACCGATCATATAAGCATAATATGGCTAATAATATGAGTTAGATTGATAGTAATAAGAGGAAAAAGTATAGTAATTGTCGTTCTATCGATCACATTTGCATAATATATTTAATAATATGAGTTAGATTGATGATAGTGAGTGTAATAAGTATAGTGATTGTCGTTCTGTCGATCATATAAGCATAATATGGCTAATAATATGAGTTAGATTGATAAAAATAAGAGCAATAAGTATAGTAATTGTAGTTCTATCGATCACATAAGCATAATATGGCTAATAATATGAGTTAGATTGATAATAATAAGAGTAATAAGTATAGTAATTATCGTTCTTCCAATCATATAAGCATAATATGGCTAATAATATGAGTTATTTTGATAATAATAAGAGTAATAAGTATAGTAATTGTCGTTCTATCGATCATAATTGCATAATATGGTTAATAGTATGAGTTAGATTGATAACAGTGAGTGTAATAAGTATTGAAATTTTCGTTCTATCGACCATATAAGCATAATATGGCTAATAATATGAGTTAGATTGATAATAATAAGAGTAATAAGTATAGAAATTGTAGTTCCATCGATCATATAAGCATAATATGGCTAATAATATGAGTTAGATTGATAATAATAGGAGTAATAAGTATAGTAATTATCGTTCTACCGATCATATAAGCATAATATGACTAATAATATGAGTTAGATTGATAATAATAAGAGTAAAGAGTATATTAATTGTCGTGCTATCGATCATATAAGCATAATATGGCTAATAATATGGGTTGGATTGATAATGATAAGACTAATAAGTATAGTAATTGTTGTTCTATCGATCATATAAGCATAATATGGTTAATAATATGAGTTAGATTGATAATAATAAGACTAATAAGTATAGTAATTATCGTTCTATCGATCATATAAGCATAGTATGGCTAATAATATGAGTTAGATTGATAATAATAAGAGTAATAAGTATAGTAATTGTAGTTCTATTGCTCATATAAGCATAATATGACTAATAATATGAGTTAAATTGATAAAAATAAGAGTAAAAAGCATAGTAATTGTAGTTCTATTGCTCATATAAGCATAATATGGTTAATAATGTGAGTTAGATTGATAATAATAAGAGTAATAAGTATAGTAATTATCGTTCTACCGATCATACAAGCATAATATGGCTAATAATATGAGTTAGATTGATAATAATAAGAGTAATGAGTATAGTAGTTGTAGTTCTATCGATCATATCTGCATAATATGGTTAATAATATGAGCTAGATTGATAATAATAAGAGTAATAAGTATAGTAATTGTAGTTCTATCGATTATATAAGCATAATATGGCTAATAATATGAGTTAGATTGATAATAATAAGCGTAGTGAGTATAGTAATTGTCGTTCTATCGATCATATAAGCATAATATGGCTAATAATATGAGTTAGATTGATAATAATAGGAGTAATAAGTATAGTAATTATCGTTCTACCGATTATATAAGCATAATATGGCTAATAATATGAGTTATTTTGATAATAATAAGAGTAATAAGTATAGTAATTGTCGTTCTACAGATCACATAAGCATAATATGGCTAATAATATGAGTTAGACTGATAATAATAAGAGTAATAAGTATAGTAGCTGTCGTTCTGTCGATCATATTTGCATAATATATTTAATAATATGAGTTAGATTGATAATAGTGAGTGTAATAAGTATAGTAATTGTCGTTCTGTCGATCATATAAGCATAATATGGCTAATAATATGAGTTAGATTGATAATAATAGGAGCAATAAGTATAGTAATTATCGTTCTACCGATCATATAAGCATAATATGACTAATAATATGAGTTAGATTCATAATAATAAGAGTAATAGGTATAGTAATTATCGTTCTACCGATCATATAAGCATAATATGGCTAATAATATGAGTTAGATTGATAATAATAAGAGTAATAAGTATAGTAATTATCGTTCCACCGATCATACGAGCATAATGTGGCTAATAATATGAGATAAATTGATAATAACAAGAGTAATAAGTATAGTAATTATCGTTGTACCGATCATATAAGCATAATATGGCTAATAATATGAGTTAGATTGATAGTAGTAAGAGGAAAAAGTATAGTAATTGTCGTTCTATCGATCATATTTGCATAATATATTTAATAATATGAGTTAGATTGATGATAGTGAGTGTAATAAGTATAGTGATTGTCGTTCTGTCGATCATATAAGCATAATATGGCTAATAATATGAGTTAGATTGATAAAAATAAGAGCAATAAGTATAGTAATTGTAGTTCCATCGATCATATAAGCATAATATGGCTAATAATATGAGTTAGATTGATAATAATAGGAGTAATAAGTATAGTAATTATCGTTCTACCGATCATATAAGCATAATATGACTAATAATATGAGTTAGATTGATAATAATAAGAGTAAAAAGTATATTAATTGTCGTGCTATCGATCATATAAGCATAATATGGCTAATAATATGGGTTGGATTGATAATGATAAGACTAATAAGTATAGTAATTGTTGTTCTATCGATCATATAAGCATAATATGGTTAATAATATGAGTTAGATTGATAATAATAAGACTAATAAGTATAGTAATTATCGTTCTATCGATCATATAAGCATAGTATGGCTAATAATATGAGTTAGATTGATAATAATAAGAGTAATAAGTATAGTAATTGTAGTTCTATTGCTCATATAAGCATAATATGACTAATAATATGAGTTAAATTGATAAAAATAAGAGTAAAAAGCATAGTAATTGTAGTTCTATCGATCATATAAGCATAATATGGCTAATAATATGAGTTAGATTGATAATAATAAGCGTAGTGAGTATAGTAATTGTCGTTCTATCGATCATATAAGCATAATATGGCTAATAATATGAGTTAGATTGATAATAATAGGAGTAATAAGTATAGTAATTATCGTTCTACCGATTATATAAGCATAATATGGCTAATAATATGAGTTATTTTGATAATAATAAGAGTAATAAGTATAGTAATTGTCGTTCTATCGATCATAATTGCATAATATGGTTAATAGTATGAGTTAGATTGATAACAGTGAGTGTAATAAGTATTGAAATTTTCGTTCTATCGACCATATAAGCATAATATGGCTAATAATATGAGTTAGATTGATAATAATAAGAGTAATAAGTATAGAAATTGTAGTTCCATCGATCATATAAGCATAATATGGCTAATAATATGAGTTAGATTGATAATAATAGGAGTAATAAGTATAGTAATTATCGTTCTACCGATCATATAAGCATAATATGACTAATAATATGAGTTAGATTGATAATAATAAGAGTAAAAAGTATATTAATTGTCGTGCTATCGATCATATAAGCATAATATGGCTAATAATATGGGTTGGATTGATAATGATAAGACTAATAAGTATAGTAATTGTTGTTCTATCGATCATATAAGCATAATATGGTTAATAATATGAGTTAGATTGATAATAATAAGACTAATAAGTATAGTAATTATCGTTCTATCGATCATATAAGCATAGTATGGCTAATAATATGAGTTAGATTGATAATAATAAGAGTAATAAGTATAGTAATTGTAGTTCTATTGCTCATATAAGCATAATATGACTAATAATATGAGTTAAATTGATAAAAATAAGAGTAAAAAGCATAGTAATTGTAGTTCTATTGCTCATATAAGCACAATATGGTTAATAATGTGAGTTAGATTGATAATAATAAGAGTAATAAGTATAGTAATTATCGTTCTACCGATCATACAAGCATAATATGGCTAATAATATGAGTTAGATTGATAATAATAAGAGTAATGAGTATAGTAGTTGTAGTTCTATCGATCATATCTGCATAATATGGTTAATAATATGAGCTAGATTGATAATAATAAGAGTAATAAGTATAGTAATTGTAGTTCTATCGATCATATAAGCATAATATGGCTAATAATATGAGTTAGATTGATAATAATAAGCGTAGTGAGTATAGTAATTGTCGTTCTATCGATCATATAAGCATAATATGGCTAATAATATGAGTTAGATTGATAATAATAGGAGTAATAAGTATAGTAATTATCGTTCTACCGATTATATAAGCATAATATGGCTAATAATATGAGTTATTTTGATAATAATAAGAGTAATAAGTATAGTAATTGTCGTTCTATCGATCATAATTGCATAATATGGTTAATAGTATGAGTTAGATTGATAACAGTGAGTGTAATAAGTATTGAAATTTTCGTTCTATCGACCATATAAGCATAATATGGCTAATAATATGAGTTAGATTGATAATAATAAGAGTAATAAGTATAGAAATTGTAGTTCCATCGATCATATAAGCATAATATGGCTAATAATATGAGTTAGATTGATAATAATAGGAGTAATAAGTATAGTAATTATCGTTCTACCGATCATATAAGCATAATATGACTAATAATATGAGTTAGATTGATAATAATAAGAGTAAAAAGTATATTAATTGTCGTGCTATCGATCATATAAGCATAATATGGCTAATAATATGGGTTGGATTGATAATGATAAGACTAATAAGTATAGTAATTGTTGTTCTATCGATCATATAAGCATAATATGGTTAATAATATGAGTTAGATTGATAATAATAAGACTAATAAGTATAGTAATTATCGTTCTATCGATCATATAAGCATAGTATGGCTAATAATATGAGTTAGATTGATAATAATAAGAGTAATAAGTATAGTAATTGTAGTTCTATTGCTCATATAAGCATAATATGACTAATAATATGAGTTAAATTGATAAAAATAAGAGTAAAAAGCATAGTAATTGTAGTTCTATTGCTCATATAAGCATAATATGGTTAATAATGTGAGTTAGATTGATAATAATAAGAGTAATAAGTATAGTAATTATCGTTCTACCGATCATACAAGCATAATATGGCTAATAATATGAGTTAGATTGATAATAATAAGAGTAATGAGTATAGTAGTTGTAGTTCTATCGATCATATCTGCATAATATGGTTAATAATATGAGCTAGATTGATAATAATAAGAGTAATAAGTACAGTAATTGTAGTTCTATCGATCATATAAGCATAATATGGCTAATAATATGAGTTAGATTGATAATAATAAGCGTAGTGAGTATAGTAATTGTCGTTCTATCGATCATCTAAGCATAATATGGCTAATAATATGAGTTAGATTGATAATAATAGGAGTAATAAGTATAGTAATTATCGTTCTACCGATTATATAAGCATAATACGGCTAATAATATGAGTTATTTTGATAATAATAAGAGTAATAAGTATAGTAATTGTCGTTCTATCGATCATAATTGCATAATATGGTTAATAGTATGAGTTAGATTGATAACAGTGAGTGTAATAAGTATTGAAATTTTCGTTCTATCGACCATATAAGCATAATATGGCGAATAATATGAGTTAGATTGATAAAAATAAGAGTAAAAAGTATCGTAATTGTCGTTCTATCGATCATATAAGCATAGTATGGCTAATAATATGAGTTAGATTGATAATAATAAGACAAATAAGTATAGTAATTGTCGTTCTATCGATCATATAAGCATAGTATGGCTAATAATATGAGTTAGATTGATAATAATAAGAGTAATAAGTATAGTAGCTGTCGTTCTGTCGATCATATTTGCATAATATATTTAATAATATGAGTTAGATTGATAATAGTGAGTGTAATAAGTATAGTAATTGTCGTTCTGTCGATCATATAAGCATAATATGGCTAATAATATGAGTTAGATTGATAATAATAGGAGCAATAAGTATAGTAATTATCGTTCTACCGATCATATAAGCATAATATGACTAATAATATGAGTTAGATTCATAATAATAAGAGTAAAAAGTATAGTAATTGTCGTTCTATCGATCATATAAGCATAATATGGCTAATAATATGAGTTAGATTGATAATAATAGGAGTAATAAGTATAGTAATTATCGTTCTACCGATCATATAAGCATAATATGACTAATAATATGAGTTAGATTGATAACAATAAGAGTAAAAAGTATAGTAATTGTCGTTCTATCGATCATATAGGTATAATATGGCTAATAATATGAGTTAGATTGATAATAATAAGAGTAATGAGTATAGCAATTGTCGTTCTATCGATCATATAAGCATAATATGGCTAATAATATCAGTCAGATTGATAATAGTAAGAGTAATAAGTATAGTAATTGTCGTTCTATCGATCATATCTGCATAATATGGTTAATAATATGAGTTAGATTGATAATAATAAGAGTAAAAAGTATATTAATTGTCGTTCTATCGATCATATAAGCATAATATGGCTAATAATATGGGTTGGATTGATAATAATAAGACTAATAAGTATAGTAGTTTTCGTTCTATCGATCATATAAGCATAATATGACTAATAATATGAGTTAGATTGATAATAATAAGAGTAAAAAGTATAGTAATTGTCGTTCTATCGATCATATAGGTACAATATGGCTAATAATATGAGTTAGATTGATAATAATAAGAGTAATGAGTATAGTAATTGTCGTTCTATCGGTCACATAAGTATAATATGGCTAATAATATGAGTTAGATTGATAATAATAGGAGTAATAAGTATAGTAATTGTCGTTCTACAGATCACATAAGCATAATATGGCTAATATTATGAGTTAGATTGATAATAATAAGAGTAATGAGTATAGTAATTGTCGTTCTATCGATCATATAAGCATAATATGGCTAATAATATGAGTTAGGTCGATAATAATAAGAGTAATAAGTATAGTAATTGTCGTTCTATCGATCATGTTTGCATAATATAGTTAATAGTATGAGTTAGATTCATAACAGTGAGTGTAATAAGTATAGTAATTGTCGTTCTATCGATCATATTAGCATAATATGGCTAATAATATGAGTTAGATTGATAATAATAAGAGTAATAAGCATAGTAATTGTCGTTTTATCGATCATATAAGCATAATATGACTAATAATATGACTTAGATTGAAAATAGTGAGTGTAATAAGTATATCAATTGTCGTTCTATCGATCATATAAGCACAATATGGCTAATAATATGAGTTAGATTGATAATAATAAGAGTAATAAGTATAGTAATTGTAGTTCTATCGATCATACAAGCTTAATGTGGCTAATAATATGAGTTAGATTGATAATAATAAGAGTAATAGGTATAGTAATTATCGTTCTACCGATCATATAAGCATAATATGGCTAATAATATGAGTTAGATTGATAATAATAAGAGTAATAAGTATAGTAATTATCGTTCCACCGATCATACGAGCATAATGTGGCTAATAATATGAGATAAATTGATAATAACAAGAGTAATAAGTATAGTAATTATCGTTGTACCGATTATATAAGCATAATATGGCTAATAATATGAGTTAGATTGATAGTAATAAGAGGAAAAAGTATAGTAATTGTCGTTCTATCGATCATATTTGCATAATATATTTAATAATATGAGTTAGATTGATGATAGTGAGTGTAATAAGTATAGTGATTGTCGTTCTGTCGATCATATAAGCATAATATGGCTAATAATATGAGTTAGATTGATAATAATAAGAGCAATAAGTATAGTAATTGTAGTTCTATCGATCACATAAGCATAATATGGCTAATAATATGAGTTAGATTGATAATAATAAGAGTAATAGGTATAGTAATTATCGTTCTACCGATCATATAAGCATAATATGGCTAATAATATGAGTTAGATTGATAATAATAAGAGTAATAAGTATAGTAATTATCGTTCCACCGATCATACGAGCATAATGTGGCTAATAATATGAGATAAATTGATAATAACAAGAGTAATAAGTATAGTAATTATCGTTGTACCGATCATATAAGCATAATATGGCTAATAATATGAGTTAGATTGATAGTAATAAGAGGAAAAAGTATAGTAATTGTCGTTCTATCGATCATATTTGCATAATATATTTAATAATATGAGTTAGATTGATGATAGTGAGTGTAATAAGTATAGTGATTGTCGTTCTGTCGATCATATAAGCATAATATGGCTAATAATATGAGTTAGATTGATAATAATAAGAGTAATAAGTATAGTAATTATCGTTCTACCAATCATATAAGCATAATATGGCTAATAATATGAGTTATTTTGATAATAATAAGAGTAATAAGTATAGTAATTGTCGTTCTATCGATCATAATTGCATAATATGGTTAATAGTATGAGTTAGATTGATAACAGTGAGTGTAATAAGTATAGTAATTTTCGTTCTATCGACCATATAAGCATAATATGGCTAATAATATGAGTTAGATTGATAATAATAAGAGTAAAAAGTATAGTAATTATAGTTCTACCGATCATATAAGCATAATATGGCTAATAATATGAGTTAGATTGATAATAATAAGAGCAATACGTATAGTAATTGTCGTTCCATCGATCACACAAGCATAATATGGCTAATAATATGAGTTAGATTGATAATAATAAGAGCAATACCTATAGTAATTGTCGTTCTATCGATCACATAAGCATAATATGGCTAATAATATGAGATAGATTGATAATCATAAGAGTAATAAGTATAGTAATTGTGGTTCTATCGATCATATCTGCATAATATGGTTAATAATATGATTTAGATTGATAATAATAAGAGTAAAAAGTATATTAATTGTCGTTCTATCGATCATATAAGCATAATATGGCGAATAATATGAGTTAGATTGATAATAATAGGAGTAATAAGTATAGTAATTATCGTTCGACCGATTATATAAGCATAATATGGCTAATAATATGAGTTATTTTGATAATAATAAGAGTAATAAGTATAGTAATTGTCGTTCTATCGATCATATAAGCATAGTATGGCTAATAATATGAGTTACATTGATAATAATAAGAGTAATAAGTATAGTAATTGTAGTTCTATTGCTCATATAAGCATAGTATGACTAATAATATGAGTTAAATTGATAAAAATAAGAGTAAAAAGTATAGTAATTGTCGTTCTATCGATCATATAGGTACAATATGGCTAATAATATGAGTTAGATTGATAATAATAAGAGTAATGAGTATAGTAATTGTCGTTCTATCGGTCACATAAGTATAATATGGCTAATAATATGAGTTAGATTGATAATAATAGGAGTAATAAGTATAGTAATTGTCGTTCTACAGATCACATAAGCATAATATGGCTAATAATATGAGTTAGATTGATAATAATAAGAGTAATGAGTATAGTAATTATCGTTCCACCGATCATACGAGCATAATGTGGCTAATAATATGAGATAAATTGATAATAACAAGAGTAATAAGTATAGTAATTGTAGTTCTATCGATCACATAAGCATAATATGGCTAATAATATGAGTTAGATTGATAATAATAAGAGTAATAAGTATAGTAATTATCGTTCTACCAATCATATAAGCATAATATGGCTAATAATATGAGTTATTTTGATAATAATAAGAGTAATAAGTATAGTAATTGTCGTTCTATCGATCATAATTGCATAATATGGTTAATAGTATGAGTTAGATTGATAACAGTGAGTGTAATAAGTATAGTAATTTTCGTTCTATCGACCATATAAGCATAATATGGCTAATAATATGAGTTAGATTGATAATAATAAGAGTAAAAAGTATAGTAATTATAGTTCTACCGATCATATAAGCATAATATGGCTAATAATATGAGTTAGATTGATAATAATAAGAGCAATACGTATAGTAATTGTCGTTCCATCGATCACATAAGCATAATATGGCTAATAATATGAGTTAGATTGATAATAATAAGAGCAATACGTATAGTAATTGTCGTTCTATCGATCACATAAGCATAATATGGCTAATAATATGAGTTAGATTGATAATCATAAGAGTAATAAGTATAGTAATTGTGGTTCTATCGATCATATCTGCATAATATGGTTAATAATATGATTTAGATTGATAATAATAAGAGTAAAAAGTATATTAATTGTCGTTCTATCGATCATATAAGCATAATATGGCGAATAATATGAGTTAGATTGATAATAATAGGAGTAATAAGTATAGTAATTATCGTTCTACCGATTATATAAGCATAATATGGCTAATAATATGAGTTATTTTGATAATAATAAGAGTAATAAGTATAGTAATTGTCGTTCTATCGATCATAATTGCATAATATGGTTAATAGTATGAGTTAGATTGATAACAGTGAGTGTAATAAGTATTGAAATTTTCGTTCTATCGACCATATAAGCATAATATGGCTAATAATATGAGTTAGATTGATAATAATAGGAGTAATAAGTATAGTAATTATCGTTCTACCGATCATATAAGCATAATATGACTAATAATATGAGTTAGATTGATAATAATAAGAGTAAAAAGTATATTAATTGTCGTGCTATCGATCATATAAGCATAATATGGCTAATAATATGGGTTGGATTGATAATAATAAGACTAATAAGTATAGTAATTGTTGTTCTATCGATCATATAAGCATAGTATGGCTAATAATATGAGTTAGATTGATAATAATAAGAGTAATAAGTATAGTAATTGTAGTTCTATTGCTCATATAAGCGTAATATGACTAATAATATGAGTTAAATTGTTAAAAATAAGAGTAAAAAGCATAGTAATTGTAGTTCTATTGCTCATATAAGCATAATATGGTTAATAATGTGAGTTAGATTGATAATAATAAGAGTAATAAGTATAGTAATTATCGTTCTACCGATCATACAAGCATAATATGGCTAATAATATGAGTTAGATTGATAATAATAAGAGTAATGAGTATAGTAGTTGTAGTTCTATCGATCATATCTGCATAATATGGTTAATAATATGAGCTAGATTGATAATAATAAGAGTAATAAGTATAGTAATTGTCGTTCTATCGATCATAATTGCATAATATGGTTAATAGTATGAGTTAGATTGATAACAGTGAGTGTAATAAGTATTGAAATTTTCGTTCTATCGACCATATAAGCATAATATGGCGAATAATATGAGTTAGATTGATAAAAATAAGAGTAAAAAGTATCGTAATTGTCGTTCTATCGATCATATAAGCATAGTATGGCTAATAATATGAGTTAGATTGATAATAATAAGACAAATAAGTGTAGTAATTGTCGTTCTATCGATCATATAAGCATAGTATGGCGAATAATATGAGTTAGATTGATAATAATAAGAGTAATAAGTATAGTAATTATCGTTCCACCGATCATACAAGCATAATATGGCTAATAATATGAGTTAGATTGATAATAATAAGAGTAATGAGTATAGTAATTGTCGTTCTACAGATCACATAAGCATAATATGGCTAATAATATGAGTTAGATTGATAATAATAAGAGTAATAAGTATAGTAATTGTGGTTCTATCGATCATATCTGCATAATATGGTTAATAATATGATTTAGATTGATAATAATAAGAGTAAAAAGTATATTAATTGTCGTTCTATCGATCATATAAGCATAATATGGCGAATAATATGAGTTAGATTGATAATAATAGGAGTAATAAGTATAGTAATTATCGTTCGACCGATTATATAAGCATAATATGGCTAATAATATGAGTTATTTTGATAATAATAAGAGTAATAAGTATAGTAATTGTCGTTCTATCGATCATATAAGCATAGTATGGCTAATAATATGAGTTACATTGATAATAATAAGAGTAATAAGTATAGTAATTGTAGTTCTATTGCTCATATAAGCATAATATGACTAATAATATGAGTTAAATTGATAAAAATAAGAGTAAAAAGCATAGTAATTGTAGTTCTATTGCTCATATAAGCATAATATGGTTAATAATGTGAGTTAGATTGATAATAATAAGAGTAATAAGTATAGTAATTATCGTTCTACCGATCATACAAGCATAATATGGCTAATAATATGAGTTAGATTGATAATAATAAGAGTAATGAGTATAGTAGTTGTAGTTCTATCGATCATATCTGCATAATATGGTTAATAATATGAGCTAGATTGATAATAATAAGAGTAATAAGTATAGTAATTGTAGTTCTATCGATCATATAAGCATAATATGGCTAATAATATGAGATAAATTGATAATAACAAGAGTAATAAGTATAGTAATTGTAGTTCTATCGATCACATAAGCATAATATGGCTAATAATATGAGTTAGATTGATAATAATAAGAGTAATAAGTATAGTAATTATCGTTCTACCAATCATATAAGCATAATATGGCTAATAATATGAGTTATTTTGATAATAATAAGAGTAATAAGTATAGTAATTGTCGTTCTATCGATCATATAAGCATAGTATGGCTAATAATATGAGTTACATTGATAATAATAAGAGTAATAAGTATAGTAATTGTAGTTCTATCGATCACATAAGCATAATATGGCTAATAATATGAGTTAGATTGATAATAATAGGAGTAATAAGTATAGTAATTATCGTTCTACCGATCATATAAGCATAATATGACTAATAATATGAGTTAGATTGATAACAATAAGAGTAAAAAGTATAGTAATTGTCGTTCTATCGATCATATAGGTATAATATGGCTAATAATATGAGTTAGATTGATAATAATAAGAGTAATGAGTATAGCAATTGTCGTTCTATCGATCATATAAGCATAATATGGCTAATAATATCAGTCAGATTGATAATAGTAAGAGTAATAAGTATAGTAATTGTCGTTCTATCGATCATACCTGCATAATATGGTTAATAATATGAGTTAGATTGATAATAATAAGAGTAATAAGTATAGTAATTATCGTTCTACCGATCATACAAGCATAATATGGCTAATAATATGAGTTAGATTGATAATAATAAGAGTAATAAGCATAGTAATTGTCGTTTTATCGATCATATAAGCATAATATGACTAATAATATGACTTAGATTGAAAATAGTGAGTGTAATAAGTATATCAATTGTCGTTCTATCGATCATATAAGCACAATATGGCTAATAATATGAGTTAGATTGATAATAATAAGAGTAATAAGTATAGTAATTGTCGTTCTATCGATCATATCAGCATAATATGGTTAATAATATGAGTTAGATTGATAATAATAAGAGTAATAAGTATAGTAATTGTAGTTCTATCGATCATACAAGCTTAATGTGGCTAATAATATGAGTTAGATTGATAATAATAAGAGTAATAGGTATAGTAATTATCGTTCTACCGATCATATAAGCATAATATGGCTAATAATATGAGTTAGATTGATAATAATAAGAGTAATAAGTATAGTAATTATCGTTCCACCGATCATACGAGCATAATGTGGCTAATAATATGAGATAAATTGATAATAACAAGAGTAATAAGTATAGTAATTATCGTTGTACCGATTATATAAGCATAATATGGCTAATAATATGAGTTAGATTGATAGTAATAAGAGGAAAAAGTATAGTAATTGTCGTTCTATCGATCATATTTGCATAATATATTTAATAATATGAGTTAGATTGATGATAGTGAGTGTAATAAGTATAGTGATTGTCGTTCTGTCGATCATATAAGCATAATATGGCTAATAATATGAGTTAGATTGATAATAATAAGAGCAATAAGTATAGTAATTGTAGTTCTATCGATCACATAAGCATAATATGGCTAATAATATGAGTTAGATTGATAATAACAAGAGTAATAAGTATAGTAATTATCGTTGTACCGATCATATAAGCATAATATGGCTAATAATATGAGTTAGATTGATAGTAATAAGAGGAAAAAGTATAGTAATTGTCGTTCTATCGATCATATTTGCATAATATATTTAATAATATGAGTTAGATTGATGATAGTGAGTGTAATAAGTATAGTGATTGTCGTTCTGTCGATCATATAAGCATAATATGGCTAATAATATGAGTTAGATTGATAAAAATAAGAGCAATAAGTATAGTAATTGTAGTTCTATCGATCACATAAGCATAATATGGCTAATAATATGAGTTAGATTGATAATAATAAGAGTAATAAGTATAGTAATTATCGTTCTACCAATCATATAAGCATAATATGGCTAATAATATGAGTTATTATGATAATAATAAGAGTAATAAGTATAGTAATTGTCGTTCTATCGATCATAATTGCATAATATGGCTAATAATATGAGTTAGATTGATAATAATAAGAGTAATAAGTATAGAAATTGTAGTTCCATCGATCATATAAGCATAATATGGCTAATAATATGAGTTAGATTGATAATAATAGGAGTAATAAGTATAGTAATTATCGTTCTACCGATCATATAAGCATAATATGACTAATAATATGAGTTAGATTGATAATGATAAGAGTAAAAAGTATATTAATTGTCGTGCTATCGATCATATAAGCATAATATGGCTAATAATATGAGTTAGATTGATAATAATAAGAGTAATGAGTATAGTAATTGTCGTTCTACAGATCACATAAGCATAATATGGCTAATAATATGAGTTAGATTGATAATAATAAGAGTAATAAGTATAGTAATTGTCGTTCTATCGATCATAATTGCATAATATGGTTAATAGTATGAGTTAGATTGATAACAGTGAGTGTAATAAGTATAGTAATTTTCGTTCTATCGACCATATAAGCATAATATGGCTAATAATATGAGTTAGATTGATAATAATAAGAGTAAAAAGTATAGTAATTATAGTTCTACCGATCATATAAGCATAATATGGCTAATAATATGAGTTAGATTGATAATAATAAGAGCAATACGTATAGTAATTGTCGTTCCATCGATCACATAAGCATAATATGGCTAATAATATGAGTTAGATTGATAATAATAAGAGCAATACGTATAGTAATTGTCGTTCTATCGATCACATAAGCATAATATGGCTAATAATATGAGTTAGATTGATAATAATAAGAGTAATAAGTATAGTAATTGTCGTTCTATCGGCCACATAAGCATAATATGGCTAATAATAGGAGTTAGATTGATAATAATAAGAGTAGTGAGTATAGTAATTGTCGTTCTATCGATCATATAAGCATAATATGGCTAATAATATGAGTTAGATTGATAATAATAAGAGTAATAAGTATAGAAATTGTAGTTCTATCGATCATATAAGCATAATATGGCTAATAATATGAGTTAGATTGATAATAATAGGAGTAAAAAGTATAGTAATTGTCGTTCTATCGATCATATAGGTATAATATGGCTAATAATATGAGTTAGATTGATAATAATAAGAGTAATGAGTATAGGAATTGTCGTTCTATGGATCATATAAGCATAATATGGCTAATAATATCAGTCAGATTGATAATAGTAAGAGTAATAAGTATAGTAATTGTCGTTCTATCGATCATATCTGCATAATATGGTTAATAATATGAGTTAGATTGATAATAATAAGAGTAAAAAGTATATTAATTGTCGTTCTATCGATGATATAAGCATAATATGGCTAATAATATGGGTTGGATTGATAATAATAATACTAATAAGTATAGTAATTGTTGTTCTATCGATCATATAAGCATAATATGGTTAATAATATGAGTTAGATTGATAATAATAAGAGTAATAAGTATAGTAATTGTCGTTCTATCGATCATATAAGCATAATATGGCTAATAATATGAGTTAGATTGATAATAATAAGACTAATAAGTATAGTAATTGTCGTTCTATCGATCATATAAGCATAGTACGTCTAATAATATGAGTTAGATTGATAATAATAGGAGTAATAAGTATAGTAATTATCGTTCTACCGATTATATAAGCATAATATGACTAATAATATGAGTTAGATTGATAATAATAAGAGTCAAAAGTATAGTAATTGTCGTTCTATCGATCATATAGGTACAATATGGCTAATAATATGAGTTAAAATGATAATAATAAGAGTAATGAGTATAGTAATTGTCGTTCTATCGATCATATAAGCATAATATGGCTAATAATATGAGTTAGATTAATTATAATAAGAGTAAAAAGTATTGTAATTGTCGTTCTATCGATCATATAAGCATAATATGGCTAATAATATGAGTTAGATTAATAAGAATAAGAGTAAAAAGTATAGTAATTGTCGTTCTATCGATCATATAAGCATAATATGGCTAATAATATGAGTTAGATTGATAATAATAAGAGTAATAAGTATAGTAATTGTCGTCCTACAGATGACATAAGCATAATATGGCTAAAAATAGGAGTGAGATTGATAATAATAAGAGTAGTGAGTATAGTAATTGTCGTTCTATCGATCATATAAGCATAATATGGCTAATAATATGAGTTAGATTGATAATAATAAGAGTAATAAGTATAGAAATTGTAGTTCTATCGATCATATAAGCATAATATGGCTAATAATATGAGTTAGATTGATAATAATAGGAGTAATAAGTATAGTAATTATCGTTCTACCGATCATATAAGCATAATATGACTAATAATATGAGTTAGATTGATAACAATAAGAGTAAAAAGTATAGTAATTGTCGTTCTATCGATCATATAGGTATAATATGGCTAATAATATCAGTTAGATTGATAATAATAAGAGTAATGAGTATAGCAATTGTCGTTCTATCGATCATATAAGCATAATATGGCTAATAATATCAGTCAGATTGATAATAGTAAGAGTAATAAGTTTAGTAATTGTCGTTCTATCGATCATATCTGCATAATATGGTTAATAATATGAGTTAGATTGATAATAATAAGAGTAAAAAGTATATTAATTGTCGTTCTATCGATCATATAAGCATAATATGGCTAATAATATGGGTTGGATTGATAATAATAAGACTAATAAGTATAGTAATTCTTGTTCTATCGATCATATAAGCATAATATGGTTAATAATATGAGTTAGATTGATAATAATAAGAGTAATAAGTATAGTAATTGTCGTTCTATCGATCATATAAGCATAATATGGCTAATAATATGAGTTAGATTGATAATAATAAGAGTAATAAGTATAGAAATTGTAGTTCTATCGATCATATAAGCATAATATGGCTAATAATATGAGTTAGATTGATAATAATAGGAGTAAAAAGTATAGTAATTGTCGTTCTATCGATCATATAGGTATAATATGGCTAATAATATGAGTTAGATTGATAATAATAAGAGTAATGAGTATAGGAATTGTCGTTCTATGGATCATATAAGCATAATATGGCTAATAATATCAGTCTGATTGATAATAGTAAGAGTAATAAGTATAGTAATTGTCGTTCTATCGATCATATCTGCATAATATGGTTAATAATATGAGTTAGATTGATAATAATAAGAGTAAAAAGTATATTAATTGTCGTTCTATCGATCATATAAGCATAATATGACTAATAATATGGGTTGGATTGATAATAATAAGACTAATAAGTATAGTAATTGTTGTTCTATCGATCATATAAGCATAATATGGTTAATAATATGAGTTAGATTGATAATAATAAGAGTAATAAGTATAGTAATTGTCGTTCTATCGATCATATAAGCATAATATGGCTAATAATATGAGTTAGATTGATAATAATAAGACTAATAAGTATAGTAATTGTCGTTCTATCGATCATATAAGCATAGTATGTCTAATAATATGAGTTAGATTGATAATAATAAGAGTAATAAGTATAGTAATTGTCGTTCTACAGATCACATAAGCATAATATGGCTAATAATATGAGTTTGATTGATAATAATAAGAGGAATGTGTATAGTAGTTGTTGTTCTATCGATCATATCTGCATAATATGGTTAATAATATGAGTTAGATTAATAAGAATAAGAGTAAAAAGTATAGTAATTGTCGTTCTATCGATCATATAAGCATAATATGGCTAATAATATGAGTTAGATTGATAATAATAAGAGTAATAAGTATAGTAATTGTCGTTCTACAGATCACATAAGCATAATATGGCTAATAATATGAGTTAGATTGATAATAATAAGAGTAATGAGTATAGTAATTATCGTTCCACCGATCATACGAGCATAATGTGGCTAATAATATGAGATAAATTGATAATAACAAGAGTAATAAGTATAGTAATTATCGTTGTACCGATCATATAAGCATAATATGGCTAATAATATGAGTTAGATTGATAGTAATAAGAGGAAAAAGTATAGTAATTGTCGTTCTATCGATAATATTTGCATAATATATTTAATAATATGAGTTAGATTGATGATAGTGAGTGTAATAAGTATAGTGATTGTCGTTCTGTCGATCATATAAGCATAATATGGCTAATAATATGAGTTAGATTGATAAAAATAAGAGCAATAAGTATAGTAATTGTAGTTCTATCGATCACATAAGCATAATATGGCTAATAATATGAGTTAGATTGATAATAATAAGAGTAATAAGTATAGTAATTATCGTTCTACCAATCATATAAGCATAATATGGCTAATAATATGAGTTATTTTGATAATAATAAGAGTAATAAGTATAGTAATTGTCGTTCTATCGATCATAATTGCATAATATGGTTAATAGTATGAGTTAGATTGATAACAGTGAGTGTAATAAGTATAGTAATTTTCGTTCTATCGACCATATAAGCATAATATGGCTAATAATATGAGTTAGATTGATAATAATAAGAGTAATAAGTATAGTAATTATCGTTCTACCGATCATACAAGCATAATATGGCTAATAATATGAGTTAGATTGATAGTAATAAGAGTAATGAGTATAGTAATTGTCGTTCTACAGATCACATAAGCATAATATGGCTAATAATATGAGTTAGACTGATAATAATAAGAGTAATAAGTATAGTAGCTGTCGTTCTGTCGATCATATTTGCATAATATATTTAATAATATGAGTTAGATTGATAATAGTGAGTGTAATAAGTATAGTAATTGTCGTTCTGTCGATCATATAAGCATAATATGGCTAATAATATGAGTTAGATTGATAATAATAAGAGTTATGAGTATTGTAATTGTCGTTCTACAGATCACATAAGCATAATATGGCTAATAATATGATTTTGATTGATAATAATAAGAGTAATGTGTATAGTAGTTGTTGTTCTATCGATCATATCTGCATAATATGGTTAATAATATGAGTTAGATTGATAATAATAAGAGTAATAAGTATAGTAATTGTAGTTCTATCGATCATATAAGCATTATATGGCGAATAATATGAGTTAGATTGATAATCATAAGAGTAATAAGTATAGTAATTGTCGTTCTATCGACCACATAAGCATAATATGGCTAATAATAGGAGTTAGATTGATAATAATAAGAGTAGTGAGTATAGTAATTGTCGTTCTATCGATCATATAAGCATAATATGGCTAATAATATGGGTTGGATTGATAATAATAAGACTAATAAGTATAGTAATTGTTGTTCTATCGATCATATAAGCATAATATGGTTAATAATATGAGTTAGATTGATAATAATAAGACTAATAAGTATAGTAATTGTCGTTCTATCGATCATATAAGCATAATATGGCTAATAATATGAGTTAGATTGATAATAATAAGACTAATAAGTATAGTAATTGTCGTTCTATCGATCATATAAGCATAGTATGTCTAATAATATGAGTTAGATTGATAATAATAAGAGTAATAAGTATAGTAATTGTCGTTCTACAGATCACATAAGCATAATATGGCTAATAATATGAGTTAGATTGATAATAATAAGAGTTATGAGTATTGTAATTGTCGTTCTACAGATCACATAAGCATAATATGGCTAATAATAGGAGTTAGATTGATAATAATAAGAGTAGTGAGTATAGTAATTGTCGTTCTATCGATCATATAAGCATAATATGGCTAATAATATGGGTTGGATTGATAATAATAAGAGTAATAAGTATAGTAATTCTTGTTCTATCGATCATATAAGCATAATATGGTTAATAATATGAGTTAGATTGATAATAATAAGAGTAATAAGTATAGTAATTGTCGTTCTATCGATCATATAAGCATAATATGGCTAATAATATGAGTTAGATTGATAATAATAAGAGTAATAAGTATAGAAATTGTAGTTCTATCGATCATATAAGCATAATATGGCTAATAATATGAGTTAGATTGATAATAATAGGAGTAAAAAGTATAGTAATTGTCGTTCTATCGATCATATAGGTATAATATGGCTAATAATATGAGTTAGATTGATAATAATAAGAGTAATGAGTATAGGAATTGTCGTTCTATGGATCATATAAGCATAATATGGCTAATAATATCAGTCTGATTGATAATAGTAAGAGTAATAAGTATAGTAATTGTCGTTCTATCGATCATATCTGCATAATATGGTTAATAATATGAGTTAGATTGATAATAATAAGAGTAAAAAGTATATTAATTGTCGTTCTATCGATCATATAAGCATAATATGACTAATAATATGGGTTGGATTGATAATAATAAGACTAATAAGTATAGTAATTGTTGTTCTATCGATCATATAAGCATAATATGGTTAATAATATGAGTTAGATTGATAATAATAAGAGTAATAAGTATAGTAATTGTCGTTCTATCGATCATATAAGCATAATATGGCTAATAATATGAGTTAGATTGATAATAATAAGACTAATAAGTATAGTAATTGTCGTTCTATCGATCATATAAGCATAGTATGTCTAATAATATGAGTTAGATTGATAATAATAAGAGTAATAAGTATAGTAATTGTCGTTCTACAGATCACATAAGCATAATATGGCTAATAATATGAGTTTGATTGATAATAATAAGAGGAATGTGTATAGTAGTTGTTGTTCTATCGATCATATCTGCATAATATGGTTAATAATATGAGTTAGATTAATAAGAATAAGAGTAAAAAGTATAGTAATTGTCGTTCTATCGATCATATAAGCATAATATGGCTAATAATATGAGTTAGATTGATAATAATAAGAGTAATAAGTATAGTAATTGTCGTTCTACAGATCACATAAGCATAATATGGCTAATAATATGAGTTAGATTGATAATAATAAGAGTAATGAGTATAGTAATTATCGTTCCACCGATCATACGAGCATAATGTGGCTAATAATATGAGATAAATTGATAATAACAAGAGTAATAAGTATAGTAATTATCGTTGTACCGATCATATAAGCATAATATGGCTAATAATATGAGTTAGATTGATAGTAATAAGAGGAAAAAGTATAGTAATTGTCGTTCTATCGATAATATTTGCATAATATATTTAATAATATGAGTTAGATTGATGATAGTGAGTGTAATAAGTATAGTGATTGTCGTTCTGTCGATCATATAAGCATAATATGGCTAATAATATGAGTTAGATTGATAAAAATAAGAGCAATAAGTATAGTAATTGTAGTTCTATCGATCACATAAGCATAATATGGCTAATAATATGAGTTAGATTGATAATAATAAGAGTAATAAGTATAGTAATTATCGTTCTACCAATCATATAAGCATAATATGGCTAATAATATGAGTTATTTTGATAATAATAAGAGTAATAAGTATAGTAATTGTCGTTCTATCGATCATAATTGCATAATATGGTTAATAGTATGAGTTAGATTGATAACAGTGAGTGTAATAAGTATAGTAATTTTCGTTCTATCGACCATATAAGCATAATATGGCTAATAATATGAGTTAGATTGATAATAATAAGAGTAAAAAGTATAGTAATTATAGTTCTACCGATCATATAAGCATAATATGGCTAATAATATGAGTTAGATTGATAATAATAAGAGCAATACGTATAGTAATTGTCGTTCCATCGATCACATAAGCATAATATGGCTAATAATATGAGTTAGATTGATAATAATAAGAGCAATACGTATAGTAATTGTCGTTCTATCGATCACATAAGCATAATATGGCTAATAATATGAGTTAGATTGATAATCATAAGAGTAATAAGTATAGTAATTGTGGTTCTATCGATCATATCTGCATAATATGGTTAATAATATGATTTAGATTGATAATAATAAGAGTAAAAAGTATATTAATTGTCGTTCTATCGATCATATAAGCATAATATGGCGAATAATATGAGTTAGATTGATAATAATAGGAGTAATAAGTATAGTAATTATCGTTCTACCGATTATATAAGCATAATATGGCTAATAATATGAGTTATTTTGATAATAATAAGAGTAATAAGTATAGTAATTGTCGTTCTATCGATCATAATTGCATAATATGGTTAATAGTATGAGTTAGATTGATAACAGTGAGTGTAATAAGTATTGAAATTTTCGTTCTATCGACCATATAAGCATAATATGGCTAATAATATGAGTTAGATTGATAATAATAAGAGTAATTAGTATAGAAATTGTAGTTCCATCGATCATATAAGCATAATATGGCTAATAATATGAGTTAGATTGATAATAATAGGAGTAATAAGTATAGTAATTATCGTTCTACCGATCATATAAGCATAATATGACTAATAATATGAGTTAGATTGATAATAATAAGAGTAAAAAGTATATTAATTGTCGTGCTATCGATCATATAAGCATAATATGGCTAATAATATGGGTTGGATTGATAATAATAAGACTAATAAGTATAGTAATTGTTGTTCTATCGATCATATAAGCATAGTATGGCTAATAATATGAGTTAGATTGATAATAATAAGAGTAATAAGTATAGTAATTGTAGTTCTATTGCTCATATAAGCGTAATATGACTAATAATATGAGTTAAATTGATAAAAATAAGAGTAAAAAGCATAGTAATTGTAGTTCTATTGCTCATATAAGCATAATATGGTTAATAATGTGAGTTAGATTGATAATAATAAGAGTAATAAGTATAGTAATTATCGTTCTACCGATCATACAAGCATAATATGGCTCATAATATGAGTTAGATTGATAATAATAAGAGTAATGAGTATAGTAGTTGTAGTTCTATCGATCATATCTGCATAATATGGTTAATAATATGAGCTAGATTGATAATAATAAGAGTAATAAGTATAGTAATTGTAGTTCTATCGATCATATAAGCATAATATGGCTAATAATATGAGTTAGATTGATAATAATAAGCGTAGTGAGTATAGTAATTGTCGTTCTATCGATCATATAAGCATAATATGGCTAATAATATGAGTTAGATTGATAATAATAGGAGTAATAAGTATAGTAATTATCGTTCTACCGATTATATAAGCATAATATGGCTAATAATATGAGTTATTTTGATAATAATAAGAGTAATAAGTATAGTAATTGTCGTTCTATCGATCATAATTGCATAATATGGTTAATAGTATGAGTTAGATTGATAACAGTGAGTGTAATAAGTATTGAAATTTTCGTTCTATCGACCATATAAGCATAATATGGCGAATAATATGAGTTAGATTGATAAAAATAAGAGTAAAAACTATCGTAATTGTCGTTCTATCGATCATATAAGCATAGTATGGCTAATAATATGAGTTAGATTGATAATAATAAGACAAATAAGTGTAGTAATTGTCGTTCTATCGATCATATAAGCATAGTATGGCTAATAATATGAGTTAGATTGATAATAATAAGAGTAATAAGTATAGTAATTATCGTTCTACCGATCATACAAGCATAATATGGCTAATAATATGAGTTAGATTGATAGTAATAAGAGTAATGAGTATAGTAATTGTCGTTCTACAGATCACATAAGCATAATATGGCTAATAATATGAGTTAGACTGATAATAATAAGAGTAATAAGTATAGTAGCTGTCGTTCTGTCGATCATATTTGCATAATATATTTAATAATATGAGTTAGATTGATAATAGTGAGTGTAATAAGTATAGTAATTGTCGTTCTGTCGATCATATAAGCATAATATGGCTAATAATATGAGTTAGATTGATAATAATAAGAGTTATGAGTATTGTAATTGTCGTTCTACAGATCACATAAGCATAATATGGCTAATAATATGATTTTGATTGATAATAATAAGAGTAATGTGTATAGTAGTTGTTGTTCTATCGATCATATCTGCATAATATGGTTAATAATATGAGTTAGATTGATAATAATAAGAGTAATAAGTATAGTAATTGTAGTTCTATCGATCATATAAGCATTATATGGCGAATAATATGAGTTAGATTGATAATCATAAGAGTAATAAGTATAGTAATTGTCGTTCTATCGACCACATAAGCATAATATGGCTAATAATAGGAGTTAGATTGATAATAATAAGAGTAGTGAGTATAGTAATTGTCGTTCTATCGATCATATAAGCATAATATGGCTAATAATATGGGTTGGATTGATAATAATAAGACTAATAAGTATAGTAATTGTTGTTCTATCGATCATATAAGCATAATATGGTTAATAATATGAGTTAGATTGATAATAATAAGACTAATAAGTATAGTAATTGTCGTTCTATCGATCATATAAGCATAATATGGCTAATAATATGAGTTAGATTGATAATAATAAGACTAATAAGTATAGTAATTGTCGTTCTATCGATCATATAAGCATAGTATGTCTAATAATATGAGTTAGATTGATAATAATAAGAGTAATAAGTATAGTAATTGTCGTTCTACAGATCACATAAGCATAATATGGCTAATAATATGAGTTAGATTGATAATAATAAGAGTTATGAGTATTGTAATTGTCGTTCTACAGATCACATAAGCATAATATGGCTAATAATAGGAGTTAGATTGATAATAATAAGAGTAGTGAGTATAGTAATTGTCGTTCTATCGATCATCTAAGCATAATATGGCTAATAATATGAGTTAGATTGATAATAATAAGAGTAATAAGTATAGAAATTGTTGTTCTATCGATCATATAAGCATAATATGGCTAATAATATGAGTTAGATTGATAATAATAGGAGTAATAAGTATAGTAATTATCGTTCTACCGATCATATAAGCATAATATGGCTAATAATATGAGTTAGATTAATAAGAATAAGAGTAAAAAGTATAGTAATTGTCGTTCTATCGATCATATAAGCATAATATGGCTAATAATATGGGTTGGATTGATAATAATAAGACTAATAAGTATAGTAATTGTTGTTCTATCGATCATATAAGCATAGTATGGCTAATAATATGAGTTAGATTGATAATAATAAGAGTAATAAGTATAGTAATTGTAGTTCTATTGCTCATATAAGCGTAATATGACTAATAATATGAGTTAAATTGATAAAAATAAGAGTAAAAAGCATAGTAATTGTAGTTCTATTGCTCATATAAGCATAATATGGTTAATAATGTGAGTTAGATTGATAATAATAAGAGTAATAAGTATAGTAATTATCGTTCTACCGATCATACAAGCATAATATGGCTAATAATATGAGTTAGATTGATAATAATAAGAGTAATGAGTATAGTAGTTGTAGTTCTATCGATCATATCTGCATAATATGGTTAATAATATGAGCTAGATTGATAATAATAAGAGTAATAAGTATAGTAATTGTAGTTCTATCGATCATATAAGCATAATATGGCTAATAATATGAGTTAGATTGATAATAATAAGCGTAGTGAGTATAGTAATTGTCGTTCTATCGATCATATAAGCATAATATGGCTAATAATATGAGTTAGATTGATAATAATAGGAGTAATAAGTATAGTAATTATCGTTCTACCGATTATATAAGCATAATATGGCTAATAATATGAGTTATTTTGATAATAATAAGAGTAATAAGTATAGTAATTGTCGTTCTATCGATCATAATTGCATAATATGGTTAATAGTATGAGTTAGATTGATAACAGTGAGTGTAATAAGTATTGAAATTTTCGTTCTATCGACCATATAAGCATAATATGGCGAATAATATGAGTTAGATTGATAAAAATAAGAGTAAAAAGTATCGTAATTGTCGTTCTATCGATCATATAAGCATAGTATGGCTAATAATATGAGTTAGATTGATAATAATAAGACAAATAAGTGTAGTAATTGTCGTTCTATCGATCATATAAGCATAGTATGGCGAATAATATGAGTTAGATTGATAATAATAAGAGTAATAAGTATAGTAATTATCGTTCTACCGATCATACAAGCATAATATGGCTAATAATATGAGTTAGATTGATAATAATAAGAGTAATGAGTATAGTAATTGTCGTTCTACAGATCACATAAGCATAATATGGCTAATAATATGAGTTAGATTGATAATAATAAGAGTAATAAGTATAGTAATTGTCGTTCTATCGATCATAATTGCATAATATGGTTAATAGTATGAGTTAGATTGATAACAGTGAGTGTAATAAGTATAGTAATTTTCGTTCTATCGACCATATAAGCATAATATGGCTAATAATATGAGTTAGATTGATAATAATAAGAGTAAAAAGTATAGTAATTATAGTTCTACCGATCATATAAGCATAATATGGCTAATAATATGAGTTAGATTGATAATAATAAGAGCAATACGTATAGTAATTGTCGTTCCATCGATCACATAAGCATAATATGGCTAATAATATGAGTTAGATTGATAATAATAGGAGTAAAAAGTATAGTAATTGTCGTTCTATCGATCATATAGGTATAATATGGCTAATAATATGAGTTAGATTGATAATAATAAGAGTAATGAGTATAGGAATTGTCGTTCTATGGATCATATAAGCATAATATGGCTAATAATATCAGTCAGATTGATAATAGTAAGAGTAATAAGTATAGTAATTGTCGTTCTATCGATCATATCTGCATAATATGGTTAATAATATGGGTTAGATTGATAATAATAAGAGTAAAAAGTATATTAATTGTCGTTCTATCGATGATATAAGCATAATATGGCTAATAATATGGGTTGGATTGATAATAATAAGACTAATAAGTATAGTAATTGTTGTTCTATCGATCATATAAGCATAATATGGTTAATAATATGAGTTAGATTGATAATAATAAGAGTAATAAGTATAGTAATTGTCGTTCTATCGATCATATAAGCATAATATGGCTAATAATATGAGTTAGATTGATAATAATAAGACTAATAAGTATAGTAATTGTCGTTCTATCGATCATATAAGCATAGTACGTCTAATAATATGAGTTAGATTGATAATAATAGGAGTAATAAGTATAGTAATTATCGTTCTACCCATTATATAAGCATAATATGACTAATAATATGAGTTAGATTGATAATAATAAGAGTCAAAAGTATAGTAATTGTCGTTCTATCGATCATATAGGTACAATATGGCTAATAATATGAGTTAAAATGATAATAATAAGAGTAATGAGTATAGTAATTGTCGTTCTATCGATCATATAAGCATAATATGGCTAATAATATGAGTTAGATTAATTATAATAAGAGTAAAAAGTATTGTAATTGTCGTTCTATCGATCATATAAGCATAATATGGCTAATAATATGAGTTAGATTAATAAGAATAAGAGTAAAAAGTATAGTAATTGTCGTTCTATCGATCATATAAGCATAATATGGCTAATAATATGAGTTAGATTGATAATAATAAGAGTAATAAGTATAGTAATTGTCGTCCTACAGATGACATAAGCATAATATGGCTAAAAATAGGAGTGAGATTGATAATAATAAGAGTAGTGAGTATAGTAATTGTCGTTCTATCGATCATATAAGCATAATATGGCTAATAATATGAGTTAGATTGATAATAATAAGAGTAATAAGTATAGAAATTGTAGTTCTATCGATCATATAAGCATAATATGGCTAATAATATGAGTTAGATTGATAATAATAGGAGTAATAAGTATAGTAATTATCGTTCTACCGATCATATAAGCATAATATGACTAATAATATGAGTTAGATTGATAACAATAAGAGTAAAAAGTATAGTAATTGTCGTTCTATCGATCATATAGGTATAATATGGCTAATAATATCAGTTAGATTGATAATAATAAGAGTAATGAGTATAGCAATTGTCGTTCTATCGATCATATAAGCATAATATGGCTAATAATATCAGTCAGATTGATAATAGTAAGAGTAATAAGTTTAGTAATTGTCGTTCTATCGATCATATCTGCATAATATGGTTAATAATATGAGTTAGATTGATAATAATAAGAGTAAAAAGTATATTAATTGTCGTTCTATCGATCATATAAGCATAATATGGCTAATAATATGGGTTGGATTGATAATAATAAGACTAATAAGTATAGTAATTCTTGTTCTATCGATCATATAAGCATAATATGGTTAATAATATGAGTTAGATTGATAATAATAAGAGTAATAAGTATAGTAATTGTCGTTCTATCGATCATATAAGCATAATATGGCTAATAATATGAGTTAGATTGATAATAATAAGAGTAATAAGTATAGAAATTGTAGTTCTATCGATCATATAAGCATAATATGGCTAATAATATGAGTTAGATTGATAATAATAGGAGTAAAAAGTATAGTAATTGTCGTTCTATCGATCATATAGGTATAATATGGCTAATAATATGAGTTAGATTGATAATAATAAGAGTAATGAGTATAGGAATTGTCGTTCTATGGATCATATAAGCATAATATGGCTAATAATATCAGTCAGATTGATAATAGTAAGAGTAATAAGTATAGTAATTGTCGTTCTATCGATCATATCTGCATAATATGGTTAATAATATGAGTTAGATTGATAATAATAAGAGTAAAAAGTATATTAATTGTCGTTCTATCGATCATATAAGCATAATATGGCTAATAATATGGGTTGGATTGATAATAATAAGACTAATAAGTATAGTAATTGTTGTTCTATCGATCATATAAGCATAATATGGTTAATAATATGAGTTAGATTGATAATAATAAGAGTAATAAGTATAGTAATTGTCGTTCTATCGATCATATAAGCATAATATGGCTAATAATATGAGTTAGATTGATAATAATAAGACTAATAAGTATAGTAATTGTCGTTCTATCGATCATATAAGCATAGTATGTCTAATAATATGAGTTAGATTGATAATAATAAGAGTAATAAGTATAGTAATTGTCGTTCTACAGATCACATAAGCATAATATGGCTAATAATATGAGTTTGATTGATAATAATAAGAGGAATGTGTATAGTAGTTGTTGTTCTATCGATCATATCTGCATAATATGGTTAATAATATGAGTTAGATTAATAAGAATAAGAGTAAAAAGTATAGTAATTGTCGTTCTATCGATCATATAAGCATAATATGGCTAATAATATGAGTTAGATTGATAATAATAAGAGTAATAAGTATAGTAATTGTCGTTCTACAGATCACATAAGCATAATATGGCTAATAATATGAGTTAGATTGATGATAGTGAGTGTAATAAGTATAGTGATTGTCGTTCTGTCGATCATATAAGCATAATATGGCTAATAATATGAGTTAGATTGATAAAAATAAGAGCAATAAGTATAGTAATTGTAGTTCTATCGATCACATAAGCATAATATGGCTAATAATATGAGTTAGATTGATAATAATAAGAGTAATAAGTATAGTAATTATCGTTCTACCAATCATATAAGCATAATATGGCTAATAATATGAGTTATTTTGATAATAATAAGAGTAATAAGTATAGTAATTGTCGTTCTATCGATCATAATTGCATAATATGGTTAATAGTATGAGTTAGATTGATAACAGTGAGTGTAATAAGTATAGTAATTTTCGTTCTATCGACCATATAAGCATAATATGGCTAATAATATGAGTTAGATTGATAATAATAAGAGTAAAAAGTATAGTAATTATAGTTCTACCGATCATATAAGCATAATATGGCTAATAATATGAGTTAGATTGATAATAATAAGAGCAATACGTATAGTAATTGTCGTTCCATCGATCACATAAGCATAATATGGCTAATAATATGAGTTAGATTGATAATAATAAGAGCAATACGTATAGTAATTGTCGTTCTATCGATCACATAAGCATAATATGGCTAATAATATGAGTTAGATTGATAATCATAAGAGTAATAAGTATAGTAATTGTGGTTCTATCGATCATATCTGCATAATATGGTTAATAATATGATTTAGATTGATAATAATAAGAGTAAAAAGTATATTAATTGTCGTTCTATCGATCATATAAGCATAATATGGCGAATAATATGAGTTAGATTGATAATAATAGGAGTAATAAGTATAGTAATTATCGTTCTACCGATTATATAAGCATAATATGGCTAATAATATGAGTTATTTTGATAATAATAAGAGTAATAAGTATAGTAATTGTCGTTCTATCGATCATAATTGCATAATATGGTTAATAGTATGAGTTAGATTGATAACAGTGAGTGTAATAAGTATTGAAATTTTCGTTCTATCGACCATATAAGCATAATATGGCTAATAATATGAGTTAGATTGATAATAATAAGAGTAATAAGTATAGAAATTGTAGTTCCATCGATCATATAAGCATAATATGGCTAATAATATGAGTTAGATTGATAATAATAGGAGTAATAAGTATAGTAATTATCGTTCTACCGATCATATAAGCATAATATGACTAATAATATGAGTTAGATTGATAATAATAAGAGTAAAAAGTATATTAATTGTCGTGCTATCGATCATATAAGCATAGTATGGCTAATAATATGAGTTAGATTGATAATAATAAGATTGTCGTGCTATCGATCATATAAGCATAGTATGGCTAAATAATATGAGTTAGATTGATAATAATAAGAGTAATAAGTATAGTAATTGTAGTTCTATTGCTCATATAAGCGTAATATGACTAATAATATGAGTTATAATTGATAAAAATAAGAGTAAAAAGCATAGTAATTGTAGTTCTATTGCTCATATAAGCATAATATGGTTAATAATGTGAGTTAGATTGATAATAATAAGAGTAATAAGTATAGTAATTATCGTTCTTCTACCGATCATACAAGCATAATATGGCTCATAATATGAGTTAGATTGATAATAATAAGAGTAATGAGTATAGTAGTTGTAGTTCTATCGATCATATCTGCATAATATGGTTAATAATATGAGCTAGATTGATAATAATAAGAGTAATAAGTATAGTAATTGTAGTTCTATCGATCATATAAGCATATTATGGCTAATAATATGAGTTAGATTGATAATAATAAGCGTAGTGAGTATAGTAATTGTCGTTCTATCGATCATATAAGCATAATATGGCTAATAATATGAGTTAGATTGATAATAATAGGGAGTAATAAGTATAGTAATTATCGTTCTACTACCGATTATATAAGCATAATATTGGCTAATAATATGAGTTATTTTGATAATAATAAGAGTAATAAGTATAGTAATTGTCGTTCTATCGATCATAATTGCATAAATATGGTTAATAGTATGAGTTAGATTGATAACAGTGAGTGTAATAAGTATTGAAAATTTTTCGTTCTATCGACCATATAAGCATAATATGGCGAATAATATGAGTTAGATTGATAAAAATAAGAGTAAAAACTATCGTAATTGTCGTTCTATCGATCATATAAGCATAGTATGGCTAATAATATGAGTTAGATTGATAATAATAAGACAAATAAGTGTAGTAATTGTCGTTCTAGTCGATCATATAAGCATAGTATGGCTAATAATATGAGTTAGATTGATAATAATAAGAGTAATAAGTATA
>NW_027473683.1:66520-92667 GCF_050947335.1 Megachile rotundata
TAGATTGATAATAATAAGAGTAGTGAGTATAGTAATTGTCGTTCTATCGATCATATAAGCATAATATGGCTAATAATATGAGTTAGATTGATAATAATAAGATTAATGAGTATAGTAATTGTCGTTCTATCGATCATATAAGCATAATATGGCTCAATAATATGAGTTAGATTGATAATAGTGAGTGTAATAAGTATAGTAATTGTCGTTCTATCGATCATATACGCTCAATATGGCTAATAATATGAGTTAGATTGATAATAATAAGAGTAATAAGTATAGTAATTATCGTTCCACCGATCATATAAGCATAATATGGTTAATAATATGAGTTAGATTGATAATAATAAGAGTAAAAAGTATAGTAATTATCGTTCTACCGATCATATAAGCATAATATGGCTAATAATATGAGTTAGGTTGATAAAAATAAGAGTAATAAGTATAGTAATTGTCGTTCTATCGATCATATAAGCATAATATGGCTAATAATATGAGTTAGATTGATAATAATAAGACTAATATGTATAGTAATTGTCGTTCTATCGATCATATAAGCATAGTATGGCTAATAATATGAGTTAGATTGATAATAATAAGAGTAATAAGAATAGTAATTGTCGTTCTATCGATCACATAAGCATAATATGGCTAATAATAGGAGTTAGATTGATAATAATAAGAGTAGTGAGTATAGTAATTGTCGTTCTATCGATCATATAAGCATAATATGGCTCAATAATATGAGTTAGATTGATAATAGTGAGTGTAATAAGTATAGTAATTGTCGTTCTATCGATCATATACGCTCAATATGGCTAATAATATGAGTTAGATTGATAATAATAAGAGTAATAAGTATAGTAATTGTCGTTCTATCGATCATATAAGCATAATATGGCTAATAATACGAGTTAGATTGATAATAGTGAGTGTAATAAGTATAGTAATTGTCGTTCTACCGATCATATAAGCACAATATGGCTAATAATATGAGTTAGATTGATAACAGTAAGAGTAATGAGTATGGTAATTGTCGTACTATCGATCATATAAGCATAATATGGTTAATAATATGAGTTAGATTGATAATAATAAGAGTAATAGGTATAGTAATTATCGTTCTACCGATCATATAAGCATAATATGGCTAATAATATGAGTTAGATTGATAATAATAAGAGTAATAAGTATAGTAATTGTCGTTCTATCGATCATATAAGCATAATATGGCTAATAATATGGGTTGGATTGATAATAATAAGACTAATAAGTATAGTAATTGTCGTTCTATCGATCATATAAGCATAGTATGGCTAATAATATGAGTTAGATTGATAATAATAAGAGTAATAAGTATAGTAATTGTCGTTCTATCGATCACATAAGCATAATATGGCTAATAATAGGAGTTAGATTGATAATAATAAGAGTAGTGAGTATAGTAATTGTCGTTCTATCGATCACATAAGCATAATATGGCTAATAATATGAGTTAGATTGATAATAATAAGAGTAATATGTATAGTTATTGTAGTTCTATCGATCATATAAGCATAATATGGCTAATAATATGAGTTAGATTGATAATAATAAGAGTAATAAGTATAGTAATTATAGTTCTACCGATCATATAAGCATAATATGGCTAATAATATGAGTTAGATTGATAATAATAAGAGCAATACGTATAGTAATTGTCGTTCTATCGATCATATAAGCATAATATGGCTAATAATATGAGTTAGATTGATAATAATAGGAGTAATGAGTGCAGTAGTTGTAGTTCTATCGATAATATCTGCATAATACTGTTAATAATATGAGTTAGATTGATGATAATAAGAGTAATAAGTATAGTAATTGTAGTTCTATCGATCATATAAGCATAATATGGCTAATAATATGAGTTAGATTGATAATAATAAGCGTAATAAGTATAGTAATTATCGTTCTACCGATCATATAAGCATAATATGGCTAATAATATGAGTTAGATTGATAATAATAAGATTAATGAGTATAGTAATTGTCGTTCTATCGATCATATAAGCATAATATGGCTAATAATATGAGTTAGATTGATAATAATAAGACTAATATGTATAGTAATTGTCGTTCTATCGATCATATAAGCATAGTATGGCTAATAATATGAGTTAGATTGATAATAATAAGAGTAATAAGAATAGTAATTGTCGTTCTATCGATCACATAAGCATAATATGGCTAATAATAGGAGTTAGATTGATAATAATAAGAGTAGTGAGTATAGTAATTGTCGTTCTATCGATCATATAAGCATAATATGGCTCAATAATATGAGTTAGATTGATAATAGTGAGTGTAATAAGTATAGTAATTGTCGTTCTATCGATCATATACGCTCAATATGGCTAATAATATGAGTTAGATTGATAATAATAAGAGTAATAAGTATAGTAATTGTCGTTCTATCGATCATATAAGCATAATATGGCTAATAATACGAGTTAGATTGATAATAGTGAGTGTAATAAGTATAGTAATTGTCGTTCTACCGATCATATAAGCACAATATGGCTAATAATATGAGTTAGATTGATAACAGTAAGAGTAATGAGTATGGTAATTGTCGTACTATCGATCATATAAGCATAATATGGTTAATAATATGAGTTAGATTGATAATAATAAGAGTAATAGGTATAGTAATTATCGTTCTACCGATCATATAAGCATAATATGGCTAATAATATGAGTTAGATTGATAATAATAAGAGTAATAAGTATAGTAATTGTCGTTCTATCGATCATATAAGCATAATATGGCTAATAATATGGGTTGGATTGATAATAATAAGACTAATAAGTATAGTAATTGTCGTTCTATCGATCATATAAGCATAGTATGGCTAATAATATGAGTTAGATTGATAATAATAAGAGTAATAAGTATAGTAATTGTCGTTCTATCGATCACATAAGCATAATATGGCTAATAATAGGAGTTAGATTGATAATAATAAGAGTAGTGAGTATAGTAATTATCGTTCTATCGATCACATAAGCATAATATGGCTAATAATATGAGTTAGATTGATAATAATAAGAGTAATATGTATAGTTATTGTAGTTCTATCGATCATATAAGCATAATATGGCTAATAATATGAGTTAGATTGATAATAATAAGAGTAATAAGTATAGTAATTATAGTTCTACCGATCATATAAGCATAATATGGCTAATAATATGAGTTAGATTGATAATAATAAGAGCAATACGTATAGTAATTGTCGTTCTATCGATCATATAAGCATAATATGGCTAATAATATGAGTTAGATTGATAATAATAGGAGTAATGAGTGCAGTAGTTGTAGTTCTATCGATAATATCTGCATAATACTGTTAATAATATGAGTTAGATTGATGATAATAAGAGTAATAAGTATAGTAATTGTAGTTCTATCGATCATATAAGCATAATATGGCTAATAATATGAGTTAGATTGATAATAATAAGCGTAATAAGTATAGTAATTATCGTTCTACCGATCATATAAGCATAATATGGCTAATAATATGAGTTAGATTGATAATAATAAGATTAATGAGTATAGTAATTGTCGTTCTATCGATCATATAAGCATAATATGGCTCAATAATATGAGTTAGATTGATAATAGTGAGTGTAATAAGTATAGTAATTGTCGTTCTATCGATCATATACGCTCAATATGGCTAATAATATGAGTTAGATTAATAATAATAAGAGTAATAAGTATAGTAATTATCGTTCCACCGATCATATAAGCATAATATGGTTAATAATATGAGTTAGATTAATAATAATAAGAGTAAAAAGTATAGTAATTGTCGTTCTACCGATCAGATAAGCATAATATGGCTAATAATATGAGTTAGGTTGATAATAATAAGAGTAATAAGTATAGTAATTGTCGTTCTATCGATCATATAAGCATAATATGGCTAATAATATGAGTTAGATTGATAATAATAAGACTAATAAGTATAGTAATTGTCGTTCTATCGATCATATAAGCATAGTATGGCTAATAATATGAGTTAGATTGATAACAATAAGAGTAATAAGTATAGTAATTGTCGTTCTATCGATCATATAAGCATAATATGGCTAATAATACGAGTTAGATTGATAATAGTGAGTGTAATAAGTATAGTAATTGTCGTTCTACCGATCATATAAGCACAATATGGCTAATAATATGAGTTAGATTGATAATAATAAGAGTAATAGGTATAGTAATTGTCGTTCTACAGATCACATAAGCATAATATGGCTAATAATATGAGTTAGATTGATAATAATAAGAGTAATATGTATAGTTATTGTAGTTCTATCGATCATATAAGCATAATATGGCTAATAATATGAGTTAGATTGATAATAATAAGAGTAATAAGTATAGTAATTATAGTTCTACCGATCATATAAGCATAATATGGCTAATAATATGAGTTAGATTGATAATAATAAGAGCAATACGTATAGTAATTGTCGTTCTATCGATCACATAAGCATAATATGGCTAATAATATGAGTTAGATTGATAATAATAAGAGTAATGAGTGCAGTAGTTGAAGTTCTATCGATAATATCTGCCTAATACTGTTAATAATATGAGTTAGATTGATGATAATAAGAGTAATAAGTATAGTAATTGTAGTTCTATCGATCATATAAGCATAATATGGCTAATAATATGAGTTAGATTGATAATAATAAGCGTACTAAGTATAGTAATTATCGTTCTACCGATCATATAAGCATAATAAGGCTAGTAATATGAGTTAGGTTGATAATAATAAGAGTAATAAGTATAGTAATTGTCGTTCTATCGATCATATCTGCATAATATGGTTAATAATATGAGTGAGATTGATAATAATAAGAGTAATAAGTATAGTAATTGTCGTTCTATCGATCATATAAGCATAATAAGGCTAATAATATGAGTTAGATTGATAATAATAAGACCAATAAGTATAGTAATTGTCGTTCTATCGATCATATAAGCACAGTATGGCTAATAATATGAGTTAGATTGATAATAATAAGACTAATAAGTATAGTAATTGTCGTTCTATCGATCATATAAGCATGGTGTGGCTAATAATATGAGTTAGATTGATAATAATAAGAGTAATAAGTATAGCAATTGTCGTTCTATCGATCACATAAGCATAATATGGCTAATAATAGGAGCTAGATTGATAGTAATAAGAGTAGTGAGTATAGTAATTGTCGTTCTATCGATCATGTAAGCATAGTATGTCTAATAATATGAGTTAGATTGATAATAATAAGAGTAATAAGTATAGTAATTATCGTTCCACCGATCATATAAGCATAATATGGTTAATAATATGAGTTAGATTGATAATAATAAGAGTAAAAAGTATAGTAATTATCGTTCTACCGATCATATAAGCATAATATGGCTAATAATATGAGTTAGGTTGATAATAATAAGAGTAATAAGTATAGTAATTGTCGTTCTATCGATCATATAAGCATAATATGGCTAATAATATGAGTTAGATTGATAATAATAAGACTAATATGTATAGTAATTGTCGTTCTATCGATCATATAAGCATAGTATGGCTAATAATATGAGTTAGATTGATAATAATAAGAGTAATAAGTATAGTAATTGTCGTTCTATCGATCACATAAGCATAATATGGCTAATAATAGGAGTTAGATTGATAATAATAAGAGTAGTGAGTATAGTAATTGTCGTTCTATCGATCATATAAGCATAATATGGCTAATAATATGAGTTAGATTGATAATAATAAGATTAATGAGTATAGTAATTGTCGTTCTATCGATCATATAAGCATAATATGGCTCAATAATATGAGTTACATTGATAATAGTGAGTGTAATAAGTATAGTAATTGTCGTTCTATCGATCATATAAGCATAATATGGCTAATAATATGGGTTGGATTGATAATAATAAGACTAATAAGTATAGTAATTATCGTTCCACCGATCATATAAGCATAATATGGTTAATAATATGAGTTAGATTAATAATAATAAGAGTAAAAAGTATAGTAATTGTCGTTCTACCGATCAGATAAGCATAATATGGCTAATAATATGAGTTAGGTTGATAATAATAAGAGTAATAAGTATAGTAATTGTCGTTCTATCGATCATATAAGCATAATATGGCTAATAATATGAGTTAGATTGATAATAATAAGAGTAGTGAGTATAGTAATTGTCGTTCTATCGATCATATAAGCATAATATGGCTAATAATATGAGTTAGATTGATAATAATAAGATTAATGAGTATAGTAATTGTCGTTCTATCGATCATATAAGCATAATATGGCTCAATAATATGAGTTAGATTGATAATAGTGAGTGTAATAAGTATAGTAATTTGTCGTTCTATCGATCATATACGCTCAATATGGCTAATAATATGAGTTAGATTGATAATAATAAGAGTAATAAATATAGTAATTGTCGTTCTATCGATCATATAAGCATAATATGGCTAATAATACGAGTTAGATTGATATTAGTGAGTGTAATAAGTATAGTAATTGTCGTTCTACCGATCATATAAGCACAATATGGCTAATAATATGAGTTAGATTGATAACAGTAAGAGTGATGAGTATGGTAATTGTCGTACTATCGATCATATAAGCATAATATGGTTAATAATATGAGTTAGATTGATAATAATAAGAGTAATAGGTATAGTAATTATCGTTCTACCGATCATATAAGCATAATATGGCTAATAATATGAGTTAGATTGATAATAATAAGACTAATAAGTATAGTAATTGTCGTTCTATCGATCATATAAGCATAATATGGCTAATAATATGGGTTGGATTGATAATAATAAGACTAATAAGTATAGTAATTGTTGTTCTATCGATCATATAAGCATAATATGGTTAATAATATGAGTTAGATTGATAATAATAAGAGTACTAAGTGTAGTAATTGTCGTTCTATCGATCATATAAGCATAATGTGGCTAATAATATGAGTTAGATTGATAATAATAAGACTAATAAGTATAGTAATTGTCGTTCTATCGATCATATAAGCATAGTATGTCTAATAATATGAGTTAGATTGATAATAATAAGAGTAATAAGTATAGTAATTGTCGTTCTACAGATCACATAAGCATAATATGGCTAATAATATGAGTTAGATTGATAATAATAAGAGTAATATGTATAGTTATTGTAGTTCTATCGATCATATAAGCATAATATGGCTAATAATATGAGTTAGATTGATAATAATAAGAGTAATAAGTATAGTAATTATAGTTCTACCGATCATATAAGCATAATATGGCTAATAATATGAGTTAGATTGATAATAATAAGAGTAATGAGTGCAGTAGTTGTAGTTCTATCGATAATATCTGCATAATACTGTTAATAATATGAGTTAGATTGATGATAATAAGAGTAATAAGTATAGTAATTGTAGTTCTATCGATCATATAAGCATAATATGGCTAATAATATGAGTTAGATTGATAATAATAAGCGTAATAAGTATAGTAATTATCGTTCTACCGATCATATAAGCATAATATGGCTAGTAATATGAGTTAGGTTGATAATAATAAGAGTAATAAGTATAGTAATTGTCGTTCTATCGATCATATCTGCATAATATGGTTAATAATATGAGTGAGATTGATAATAATAAGAGTAATAAGTATAGTAATTGTCGTTCTATCGATCATATAAGCATAATATGGCTAATAATATGAGTTAGATTGATAATAATAAGACCAATAAGTATAGTAATTGTCGTTCTATCGATCATATAAGCATAGTATGGCTAATAATATGAGTTAGATTGATAATAATAAGACTAATAAGTATAGTAATTGTCGTTCTATCGATCATATAAGCATGGTATGGCTAATAATATGAGTTAGATTGATAATAATAAGAGTAATAAGTATAGTAATTGTCGTTCTATCGATCATATAGGTATAATATGGCTAATAATATGAGTTAGATTGATAATAGTAAGAGTAATAGGTATAGTAATTGTCGTTCTACAGATCACATAAGCATAATATGGCTAATAATATGAGTTAGATTGATAATAATAAGAGCAATACGTATAGTAATTGTCGTTCTATCGATCACATAAGCATAATATGGCTAATAATATGAGTTAGATTGATAATAATAAGAGTAATGAGTGCAGTAGTTGAAGTTCTATCGATAATATCTGCATAATACTGTTAATAATATGAGTTAGATTGATGATAATAAGAGTAATAAGTATAGTAATTGTAGTTCTATCGATCATATAAGCATAATATGGCTAATAATATGAGTTAGATTGATAATAATAAGCGTACTAAGTATAGTAATTATCGTTCTACCGATCATATAAGCATAATAAGGCTAGTAATATGAGTTAGGTTGATAATAATAAGAGTAATAAGTATAGTAATTGTCGTTCTATCGATCATATCTGCATAATATGGTTAATAATATGAGTGAGATTGATAATAATAAGAGTAATAAGTATAGTAATTGTCGTTCTATCGATCATATAAGCATAATAAGGCTAATAATATGAGTTAGATTGATAATAATAAGACCAATAAGTATAGTAATTGTCGTTCTATCGATCATATAAGCATAGTATGGCTAATAATATGAGTTAGATTGATAATAATAAGACTAATAAGTATAGTAATTGTCGTTCTATCGATCATATAAGCATGGTGTGGCTAATAATATGAGTTAGATTGATAATAATAAGAGTAATAAGTATAGTAATTGTCGTTCTATCGATCACATAAGCATAATATGGCTAATAATAGGAGCTAGATTGATAGTAATAAGAGTAGTGAGTATAGTAATTGTCGTTCTATCGATCATGTAAGCATAGTATGTCTAATAATATGAGTTAGATTGATAATAATAAGAGTAATAAGTATAGTAATTATCGTTCCACCGATCATATAAGCATAATATGGTTAATAATATGAGTTAGATTGATAATAATAAGAGTAAAAAGTATAGTAATTATCGTTCTACCGATCATATAAGCATAATATGGCTAATAATATGAGTTAGGTTGATAATAATAAGAGTAATAAGTATAGTAATTGTCGTTCTATCGATCATATAAGCATAATATGGCTAATAATATGAGTTAGATTGATAATAATAAGACTAATATGTATAGTAATTGTCGTTCTATCGATCATATAAGCATAGTATGGCTAATAATATGAGTTAGATTGATAATAATAAGAGTAATAAGTATAGTAATTGTCGTTCTATCGATCACATAAGCATAATATGGCTAATAATAGGAGTTAGATTGATAATAATAAGAGTAGTGAGTATAGTAATTGTCGTTCTATCGATCATATAAGCATAATATGGCTCAATAATATGAGTTAGATTGATAATAGTGAGTGTAATAAGTATAGTAATTGTCGTTCTATCGATCATATACGCTCAATATGGCTAATAATATGAGTTAGATTGATAATAATAAGAGTAATAAGTATAGTAATTATCGTTCCACCGATCATATAAGCATAATATGGTTAATAATATGAGTTAGATTGATAATAATAAGAGTAAAAAGTATAGTAATTATCGTTCTACCGATCATATAAGCATAATATGGCTAATAATATGAGTTAGGTTGATAATAATAAGAGTAATAAGTACAGTAATTGTCGTTCTATCGATCATATAAGCATAATATGGCTAATAATATGAGTTAGATTGATAATAATAAGACTAATATGTATAGTAATTGTCGTTCTATCGATCATATAAGCATAGTATGGCTAATAATATGAGTTAGATTGATAATAATAAGAGTAATAAGTATAGTAATTGTCGTTCTATCGGTCACATAAGCATAATATGGCTACTAATATGAGTTAGGTTGATAATAATAAGAGTAATAAGTACAGTAATTGTCGTTCTATCGATCATATAAGCATAATATGGCTAATAATATGAGTTAGATTGATAATAATAAGACTAATATGTATAGTAATTGTCGTTCTATCGATCATATAAGCATAGTATGGCTAATAATATGAGTTAGATTGATAATAATAAGATTAATGAGTAAAGTAATTGTCGTTCTATCGATCATATAAGCATAATATGGCTCAATAATATGAGTTAGATTGATAATAGTGAGTGTAATAAGTATAGTAATTGTCGTTCTATCGATCATATACGCTCAATATGGCTAATAATATGAGTTAGATTGATAATAATAAGAGTAATAAGTATAGTAATTGTCGTTCTATCGATCATATAAGCATAATATGGCTAATAATACGAGTTAGATTGATAATAGTGAGTGTAATAAGTATAGTAATTGTCGTTCTACCGATCATATAAGCACAATATGGCTAATAATATGAGTTAGATTGATAACAGTAAGTGTAATGAGTATGGTAATTGTCGTACTATCGATCATATAAGCATAATATGGTTAATAATATGAGTTAGATTGATAATAATAAGAGTAATAGGTATAGTAATTATCGTTCTACCGATCATATAAGCATAATATGGCTAATAATATGAGTTAGATTGATAATAATAAGAGTAATAAGTATAGTAATTGTCGTTCTATCGATCATATAAGCATAATATGGCTAATAATATGGGTTGGATTGATAATAATAAGACTAATAAGTATAGTAATTGTTGTTCTATCGATCATATAAGCATAATATGGCTAATAATATGAGTTTGATTGATAATAATAAGACTAATAAGTATAGTAATTGTCGTTCTATCGATCATATAAGCATAGTATGTCTAATAATATGAGTCAGATTAATAATAATAAGAGTAATAAGTATAGTAATTATCGTTCCACCGATCATATAAGCATAATATGGTTAATAATATGAGTTAGATTAATAATAATAAGAGTAAAAAGTATAGTAATTGTCGTTCTACCGATCATATAAGCATAATATGGCTAATAATATGAATTAGGTTGATAATAATAAGAGTAATAAGTATAGTAATTGTCGTTCTATCGATCATATAAGCATAATATGGCTAATAATATGAGTTAGATTGATAATAATAAGACTAATAAGTATAGTAATTGTCGTTCTATCGATCATATAAGCATAGTATGGTTAATAATATGAGTTAGATTGATAATAATAAGAGTAATAAGTATAGTAATTGTCGTTCTATCGATCACATAAGCATAATATGGCTAATAATAGGAGTTAGATTGATAATAATAAGAGTAGTGAGTATAGTAATTGTCGTTCTATCGATCATATAAGCATAATATGGCTAATAATATGAGTTAGATTGATAATAAGAAGATTAATGAGTATAGTAATTGTCGTTCTATCGATCATATAAGCATAATATGGCTAATAATACGAGTTAGATTGATATTAGTGAGTGTAATAAGTATAGTAATTGTCGTTCTACCGATCATATAAGCACAATATGGCTAATAATATGAGTTAGATTGATAACAGTAAGAGTAATGCGTATGGTAATTGTCGTTCTATCGATCATATAAGCATAGCATGTCTAATAATATGAGTTAGATTGATAATAATAAGAGTAATAAGTATAGTAATTGTCGTTCTACAGATCACATAAGCATAATATGGCTAATAATATGAGTTAGATTGATAATAATAAGAGTAATGAGTATAGTAATTGTCGTTCTACAGATCACATAAGCATAATATGACTAATAATATGAGTTAGATTGATAATAATAAGAGTAAAAGGTATAGTAATTGTCGTTCTATCGATCATATAGGTATAATATGGCTAATAATATGAGTTAGATTGATAATAATAAGAGTAATAGGTATAGTAATTGTCGTTCTACAGATCACATAAGCATAATATGGCTAATAATATGAGTTAGATTGATAATAATAAGAGCAATACGTATAGTAATTGTCGTTCTATCGATCACATAAGCATAATATGGCTAATAATATGAGTTAGATTGATAATAATAAGAGTAATGAGTGCAGTAGTTGTAGTTCTATCGATAATATCTGCATAATACTGTTAATAATATGAGTTAGATTGATGATAATAAGAGTAATAAGTATAGTAATTGTAGTTCTATCGATCATATAAGCATAATATGGCTAATAATATGAGTTAGATTGATAATAATAAGCGTAATAAGTATAGTAATTATCGTTCTACCGATCATATAAGCATAATATGGCTAATAATATGAGTTAGATTGATAATAATAAGATTAATGAGTATAGTAATTGTCGTTCTATCGATCATATAAGCATAATATGGCTAATAATATGAGTTAGATTGATAATAATAAGACTAATAAGTATAGTAATTGTCGTTCTATCGATCATATAAGCATAGTATGGTTAATAATATGAGTTAGATTGATAATAATAAGAGTAATAAGTATAGTAATTGTCGTTCTATCGATCACATAAGCATAATATGGCTAATAATAGGAGTTAGATTGATAATAATAAGAGTAGTGAGTATAGTAATTGTCGTTCTATCGATCATATAAGCATAATATGGCTAATAATATGAGTTAGATTGATAATAAGAAGATTAATGAGTATAGTAATTGTCGTTCTATCGATCATATAAGCATAATATGGCTAATAATACGAGTTAGATTGATATTAGTGAGTGTAATAAGTATAGTAATTGTCGTTCTACCGATCATATAAGCACAATATGGCTAATAATATGAGTTAGATTGATAACAGTAAGAGTAATGCGTATGGTAATTGTCGTTCTATCGATCATATAAGCATAGCATGTCTAATAATATGAGTTAGATTGATAATAATAAGAGTAATAAGTATAGTAATTGTCGTTCTACAGATCACATAAGCATAATATGGCTAATAATATGAGTTAGATTGATAATAATAAGAGCAATACGTATAGTAATTGTCGTTCTATCGATCACATAAGCATAATATGGCTAATAATATGAGTTAGATTGATAATAATAAGAGTAATGAGTGCAGTAGTTGTAGTTCTATCGATAATATCTGCATAATACTGTTAATAATATGAGTTAGATTGATGATAATAAGAGTAATAAGTATAGTAATTGTAGTTCTATCGATCATATAAGCATAATATGGCTAATAATATGAGTTAGATTGATAATAATAAGAGTAATAACTATAGTAATTGTCGTTCTATCGATCATATAAGCATAATATGGCTAATAATACGAGTTAGATTGATATTAGTGAGTGTAATAAGTATAGTAATTGTCGTTCTATCGATCATATAAGCATAATATGGCTAATAATATGGGTTGGATTGATAATAATAAGACTAATAAGTATAGTAATTGTTGTTCTATCGATCATATAAGCATAATATGGCTAATAATATGAGTTTGATTGATAATAATAAGACTAATAAGTATAGTAATTGTCGTTCTATCGATCATATAAGCATAGTATGTCTAATAATATGAGTCAGATTAATAATAATAAGAGTAATAAGTATAGTAATTATCGTTCCACCGATCATATAAGCATAATATGGTTAATAATATGAGTTAGATTAATAATAATAAGAGTAAAAAGTATAGTAATTGTCGTTCTACCGATCATATAAGCATAATATGGTTAATAATATGAGTTAGATTGATAATAATAAGAGTAATAGGTATAGTAATTATCGTTCTACCGATCATATAAGCATAATATGGCTAATAATATGAGTTAGATTGATAATAATAAGAGTAATAAGTATAGTAATTGTCGTTCTATCGATCATATAAGCATAATATGGCTAATAATATGAGTTTGATTGATAATAATAAGACTAATAAGTATAGTAATTGTCGTTCTATCGATCATATAAGCATAGTATGTCTAATAATATGAGTCAGATTAATAATAATAAGAGTAATAAGTATAGTAATTATCGTTCCACCGATCATATAAGCATAATATGGTTAATAATATGAGTTAGATTAATAATAATAAGAGTAAAAAGTATAGTAATTGTCGTTCTACCGATCATATAAGCATAATATGGCTAATAATATGAATTAGGTTGATAATAATAAGAGTAATAAGTATAGTAATTGTCGTTCTATCGATCATATAAGCATAATATGGCTAATAATATGAGTTAGATTGATAATAATAAGACTAATAAGTATAGTAATTGTCGTTCTATCGATCATATAAGCATAGTATGGCTAATAATATGAGTTAGATTGATAATAATAAGAGTAATAAGTATAGTAATTGTCGTTCTATCCATCACATAAGCATAATATGGCTAATAATAGGAGTTAGATTGATAATAATAAGAGTAGTGAGTATAGTAATTGTCGTTCTATCGATCATATAAGCATAATATGGCTAATAATATGAGTTAGATTGATAATAAGAAGATTAATGAGTATAGTAATTGTCGTTCTATCGATCATATAAGCATAATATGGCTCAATAATATGAGTTATATTGATAATAGTGAGTGTAATAAGTATAGTAATTTGTCGTTCTATCGATCATATACGCTCAATATGGCTAATAATATGAGTTAGATTGATAATAATAAGAGTAATAACTATAGTAATTGTCGTTCTATCGATCATATAAGCATAATATGGCTAATAATACGAGTTAGATTGATATTAGTGAGTGTAATAAGTATAGTAATTGTCGTTCTACCGATCATATAAGCACAATATGGCTAATAATATGAGTTAGATTGATAACAGTAAGAGTAATGAGTATGGTAATTGTCGTTCTATCGATCATATAAGCATAGTATGTCTAATAATATGAGTTAGATTGATAATAATAAGAGTAATAAGTATAGTAATTGTCGTTCTACCGATCATATAAGCACAATATGGCTAATAATATGAGTTAGATTGATAACAGTAAGAGTAATGAGTATGGTAATTGTCGTACTATCGATCATATAAGCATAATATGGTTAATAATATGAGTTAGATTGATAATAATAAGAGTAATAGGTATAGTAATTATCGTTCTACCGATCATATAAGCATAATATGGCTAATAATATGAGTTAGATTGATAATAATAAGAGTAATAAGTATAGTAATTGTCGTTCTATCGATCATATAAGCATAATATGGCTAATAATATGGGTTGGATTGATAATAATAAGACTAATAAGTATAGTAATTGTTGTTCTATCGATCATATAAGCATAATATGGCTAATAATATGAGTTTGATTGATAATAATAAGACTAATAAGTATAGTAATTGTCGTTCTATCGATCATATAAGCATAGTATGTCTAATAATATGAGTCAGATTAATAATAATAAGAGTAATAAGTATAGTAATTATCGTTCCACCGATCATATAAGCATAATATGGTTAATAATATGAGTTAGATTAATAATAATAAGAGTAAAAAGTATAGTAATTGTCGTTCTACCGATCATATAAGCATAATATGGCTAATAATATGAATTAGGTTGATAATAATAAGAGTAATAAGTATAGTAATTGTCGTTCTATCGATCATATAAGCATAATATGGCTAATAATATGAGTTAGATTGATAATAATAAGACTAATAAGTATAGTAATTGTCGTTCTATCGATCATATAAGCATAGTATGGCTAATAATATGAGTTAGATTGATAATAATAAGAGTAATAAGTATAGTAATTGTCGTTCTATCGATCACATAAGCATAATATGGCTAATAATAGGAGTTAGATTGATAATAATAAGAGTAGTGAGTATAGTAATTGTCGTTCTATCGATCATATAAGCATAATATGGCTAATAATATGAGTTAGATTGATAATAAGAAGATTAATGAGTATAGTAATTGTCGTTCTATCGATCATATAAGCATAATATGGCTCAATAATATGAGTTAGATTGATAATAGTGAGTGTAATAAGTATAGTAATTTGTCGTTCTATCGATCATATACGCTCAATATGGCTAATAATATGAGTTAGATTGATAATAATAAGAGTAATAAGTATAGTAATTGTCGTTCTATCGATCATATAAGCATAATATGGCTAATAATACGAGTTAGATTGATATTAGTGAGTGTAATAAGTATAGTAATTGTCGTTCTACCGATCATATAAGCACAATATGGCTAATAATATGAGTTAGATTGATAACAGTAAGAGTAATGCGTATGGTAATTGTCGTTCTATCGATCATATAAGCATAGCATGTCTAATAATATGAGTTAGATTGATAATAATAAGAGTAATAAGTATAGTAATTGTCGTTCTACAGATCACATAAGCATAATATGGCTAATAATATGAGTTAGATTGATAATAATAAGAGTAATGAGTATAGTAATTGTCGTTCTACAGATCACATAAGCATAATATGACTAATAATAGGAGTTAGATTGATAATAATAAGAGTAGTGAGTATAGTAATTGTCGTTCTATCGATCATATAAGCATAATATGGCTAATGATATGAGTTAGATTGATAATAAGAAGATTAATGAGTATAGTAATTGTCGTTCTATCGATCATATAAGCATAATATGGCTAATAATACGAGTTAGATTGATATTAGTGAGTGTAATAAGTATAGTAATTGTCGTTCTACCGATCATATAAGCACAATATGGCTAATAATATGAGTTAGATTGATAACAGTAAGAGTAATGCGTATGGTAATTGTCGTTCTATCGATCATATAAGCATAGCATGTCTAATAATATGAGTTAGATTGATAATAATAAGAGTAATAAGTATAGTAATTGTCGTTCTACAGATCACATAAGCATAATATGGCTAATAATATGAGTTAGATTGATAATAATAAGAGTAATGAGTATAGTAATTGTCGTTCTACAGATCACATAAGCATAATATGACTAATAATATGAGTTAGATTGATAATAATAAGAGTAAAAGCTATAGTAATTGTCGTTCTATCGATCATATAGGTATAATATGGCTAATAATATGAGTTAGATTGATAATAATAAGAGTAATAGGTATAGTAATTGTCGTTCTACAGATCACATAAGCATAATATGGCTAATAATATGAGTTAGATTGATAATAATAAGAGTAATATGTATAGTTATTGTAGTTCTATCGATCATATAAGCATAATATGGCTAATAATATGAGTTAGATTGATAATAATAAGAGTAATAAGTATAGTAATTATAGTTCTACCGATCATATAAGCATAATATGGCTAATAATATGAGTTAGATTGATAATAATAAGAGCAATACGTATAGTAATTGTCGTTCTATCGATCACATAAGCATAATATGGCTAATAATATGAGTTAGATTGATAATAATAAGAGTAATGAGTGCAGTAGTTGTAGTTCTATCGATAATATCTGCATAATACTGTTAATAATATGAGTTAGATAGATGATAATAAGAGTAATAAGTATAGTAATTGTAGTTCTATCGATCATATAAGCATAATATGGCTAATAATATGAGTTAGATTGATAATAATAAGCGTAATAAGTATAGTAATTATCGTTCTACCGATCATATAAGCATAATATGGCTAATAATATGAGTTAGATTGATAATAATAAGATTAATGAGTATAGTAATTGTCGTTCTATCGATCATATAAGCATAATATGGCTCAATAATATGAGTTAGATTGATAATAGTGAGTGTAATAAGTATAGTAATTGTCGTTCTATCGATCATATACGCTCAATATGGCTAATAATATGAGTTAGATTGATAATAATAAGAGTAATAAGTATAGTAATTGTCGTTCTATCGATCATATAAGCATAATATGGCTAATAATACGAGTTAGATTGATAATAGTGAGTGTAATAAGTATAGTAATTGTCGTTCTACCGATCATATAAGCACAATATGGCTAATAATATGAGTTAGATTGATAACAGTAAGAGTAATGAGTATGGTAATTGTCGTACTATCGATCATATAAGCATAATATGGTTAATAATATGAGTTAGATTGATAATAATAAGAGTAATAGGTATAGTAATTATCGTTCTACCGATCATATAAGCATAATATGGCTAATAATATGAGTTAGATTGATAATAATAAGAGTAATAAGTATAGTAATTGTCGTTATATCGATCATATAAGCATAATATGGCTAATAATATGGGTTGGATTGATAATAATAAGACTAATAAGTATAGTAATTGTTGTTCTATCGATCATATAAGCATAATATGGCTAATAATATGAGTTAGATTGATAATAATAAGACTAATAAGTATAGTAATTGTCGTTCTATCGATCATATAAGCATAGTATGTCTAATAATATGAGTCAGATTAATAATAATAAGAGTAATAAGTATAGTAATTATCGTTCCACCGATCATATAAGCATAATATGGTTAATAATATGAGTTAGATTAATAATAATAAGAGTAAAAAGTATAGTAATTGTCGTTCTACCGATCATATAAGCATAATATGGCTAATAATATGAATTAGGTTGATAATAATAAGAGTAATAAGTATAGTAATTGTCGTTCTATCGATCATATAAGCATAATATGGCTAATAATATGAGTTAGATTGATAATAATAAGACTAATAAGTATAGTAATTGTCGTTCTATCGATCATATAAGCATAGTATGGCTAATAATATGAGTTAGATTGATAATAATAAGAGTAATAAGTATAGTAATTGTCGTTCTATCGATCACATAAGCATAATATGGCTAATAATAGGAGTTAGATTGATAATAATAAGAGTAGTGAGTATAGTAATTGTCGTTCTATCGATCATATAAGCATAATATGGCTAATAATATGAGTTAGATTGATAATAAGAAGATTAATGAGTATAGTAATTGTCGTTCTATCGATCATATAAGCATAATATGGCTCAATAATATGAGTTAGATTGATAATAGTGAGTGTAATAAGTATAGTAATTTGTCGTTCTATCGATCATATACGCTCAATATGGCTAATAATATGAGTTAGATTGATAATAATAAGAGTAATAAGTATAGTAATTGTCGTTCTATCGATCATATAAGCATAATATGGCTAATAATACGAGTTAGATTGATATTAGTGAGTGTAATAAGTATAGTAATTGTCGTTCTACCGATCATATAAGCACAATATGGCTAATAATATGAGTTAGATTGATAACAGTAAGAGTAATGCGTATGGTAATTGTCGTTCTATCGATCATATAAGCATAGCATGTCTAATAATATGAGTTAGATTGATAATAATAAGAGTAATAAGTATAGTAATTGTCGTTCTATCGATCATATAAGCATAATATGGCTAATAATATGAGTTAGATTGATAATAGCAAGAGAAATGAGTATAGTAATTGTCGTTCTATCGATCATATTTGCATAATATGGTTAATAATATGAGTTATATTGATAATAGTGAGTGAAATAAGTATAGTAATTGTCGTTCTGACGATCATATAAGCATAATGTGGCTAATAATATGAGTTAGATTGATAATAATAAGAGCATTAAGTATAGTAATTGTCGTTCTATCGAGCATATAAGCATAATATGGCTAATAACATGAGTTAGATTGATAATAACAAGAGTAATGAGTGTACTCATTGTCGTTCTATCGATCATATAAGCATAATATGGCTAATATTATGAGTTAGATTGATAATAATAAGAGTCACAAGTATAGTAATTGTAGTTCTATCGGTCACGTAGGCATAATATGGCTACTAGTATCAGTTAGATTGATAATAATAAGAGTAATAGGTATAGCAATTGTCGTTCAATCGATCATATTTGCATAATATGGCTAATAATATGAGTTAGATTGATAATAATAAGAGTAATAAGTATAGTAATTGTCGCTCTATCGATCATATAAGGATAATATGGTTAATAATATGAGTTAGTTTGATAATAGTAGGAGAAATGTGTATAGTAATTTTCGTTCTATCGATCATATTTGCATAATATGGTTAATAATATGAGTTAGATTGATAACTGTGAGTGTAACAAGTACAGCAATTGTCGTTCTATCGTTCCTATAAGCATAATATAGCTAATAATATGAGTTAGATTCATAATAATAAGAGTAATAAGTATAGTAATTGTCGTTCTATCGATCATATAAGCATAATATGGTTAATAATATGAGTTAGATTGATAATAATAAGAGTAATAAGTATAGCAATTGTCGTTCAATCGATCATATTTGCATAATATGGTTATTAATATGAGTTAGATTGACAACAGTGAGTGTAATAAGTATAGTAATTGTCGTTCTATCGATCATATAAGCATAATATGGCTAATAATATGAGTTAGATTGATAATAATAAGAGAAATAAGTATAGTAATTGACGTTCTATCGATCATATAAGCATAATATGGCTAATAATATGAGTTAGATTGATAATTACAAGAGTAATAAGTATAGTAATTGTCGTTCAATCGATCATATTTGCATAATATGGTTAATAATATGAGTTAGATTAATAACAATGAGTGTAATAAATATAGTAATTGTCGTTCTATCGATCATATAAGCATAATAGGGCTAATAATATGAGTTAGATTGATAATAATAAGAGTACTGAGTATAGTAATTGTCGTTCTATCGATCATATAAGCATAATATGGCTAATAACATTAGTTAGATTGATAATAATAAGAGTAATAGGTATAGTAATTGTCGCTCTATCGGTCACATAAGCATAATATGGCTACTAATATGACTTAGATTGATAATAATAATAGTAATAAGTATAGTAATTGTCGTTCTATCGGTCACATAAGCATAATATGGCTACTAATATGAGTTAGATTGATAATAATAAGAGTAATAAGTATAGTAATTGTAGTTCTATCGATCATATAAGCATAATATGGCTAATATTATGAGTTAGAATGATAATAATAATAGTCACAAGTATAGTAATTGTCGTTCAATCGATCATATTTGCATAATATGGTTAATAATATGAGTTAGATTGATAACAGTGTGTGTAATAAGTATAGTAATTGTCGTTCTGTCGATCATATAAGCATAATATGGCTAATAATATGAGTTAGATTGATAATAATAAGAGTAATAAGTATAGTAATTGTCGTTCTATCGATCATATAAGCATAATATGGCTAATATTATGAGTTAGAATGATAATAATAAGAGTCACAAGTATAGTAATTGTCGTTCAATCGATCATATTTGCATAATATGGTTAATAATATGAGTTAGATTGATAACAGTGAGTGTAATAAGTATAGTAATTGTCGTTCTGTCGATCATATAAGCATAATATGGCTAATAATATGAGTTAGATTGATAATAATAAGAGTAATAAGTATAGTAATTGTCGTTCTATCGATCATATAAGCATAATATGGTTAATAATATGAGTTAGATTGATAATAATAAGAGTAATAAGTATAGCAATTGTCGTTCAATCGATCATATTTGCATAATATGGTTAATAATATGAGTTAGATTGATAACAGTGAGTGTAATAAGTATTGTAATTGTCGTTCTATCGATCATATAAGCATAATATGGCTAATAATATGAGTTAGATTGATAACAGTGAGTGTAATAAGTATTGTAATTGTCGTTCTATCGATCATATAAGCATAATATGGCTAATAATATGAGTTAGATTGATAAGAGTGAGTGAAATAAGTGTAGTAATTGTCGTTCTATCGATCATATAAGCATAATATGGCTAATAATATGAGTTAGATTGATAAGAGTGAGTGAAATAAGTGTAGTAATTGTCGTTCTGTCGATCATATAAGCATAATATGGCTAATAATATGAGTTAGATTGATAATAATAAGAGTAATAAGTATGGTAGTTGTCGCTCTATCGATCATACAAGCATGATATGGCTAATAATATGAGTTAGATTGATAATAATAAGAGTAATGAGTATAGTAATTTTCCTTCTATCGATCATATTTGCATAATATGGTTAGTAATATGAGTTAGATTGATAACAGTGAGTGTAATAAGTATAGTAATTGCCGTTCTATCGATCATATAAGCATAATATGGCTAATAATATGAGTTAGACTGATAAGAGTGAGTGAAATAAGTGTAGTAATTGTCGTTCTATCGATCATATAGGCATAATATGGCTAATAATATGAGTTGGATTGATAATAATAAGAGTAATAAGTATAGTAGTTGTCGCTCTATCGATCATACAAGCATAATATAGCTAATAATATGAGTTAGATTGATAATAGCAAGAGAAATGAGTATAGTAATTGTCGTTCTATCGATCATATTTGCATAATATGGTTAATAATATGAGTTATATTGATAATAGTGAGTGAAATAAGTATAGTAATTGTCGTTCTGACGATCATATAAGCATAATGTGGCTAATAATATGAGTTAGATTGATAATAATAAGAGCATTAAGTATAGTAATTGTCGTTCTATCGAGCATATAAGCATAATATGGCTAATAACATGAGTTAGATTGATAATAACAAGAGTAATGAGTGTACTCATTGTCGTTCTATCGATCATATAAGCATAATATGGCTAATATTATGAGTTAGATTGATAATAATAAGAGTCACAAGTATAGTAATTGTAGTTCTATCGGTCACGTAGGCATAATATGGCTACTAGTATCAGTTAGATTGATAATAATAAGAGTAATAGGTATAGCAATTGTCGTTCAATCGATCATATTTGCATAATATGGCTAATAATATGAGTTAGATTGATAATAATAAGAGTAATAAGTATAGTAATTGTCGCTCTATCGATCATATAAGGATAATATGGTTAATAATATGAGTTAGTTTGATAATAGTAGGAGAAATGTGTATAGTAATTTTCGTTCTATCGATCATATTTGCATAATATGGTTAATAATATGAGTTAGATTGATAACTGTGAGTGTAACAAGTACAGCAATTGTCGTTCTATCGTTCCTATAAGCATAATATAGCTAATAATATGAGTTAGATTCATAATAATAAGAGTAATAAGTATAGTAATTGTCGTTCTATCGATCATATAAGCATAATATGGTTAATAATATGAGTTAGATTGATAATAATAAGAGTAATAAGTATAGCAATTGTCGTTCAATCGATCATATTTGCATAATATGGTTAATAATATGAGTTAGATTGACAACAGTGAGTGTAATAAGTATAGTAATTGTCGTTCTATCGATCATATAAGCATAATATGGCTAATAATATGAGTTAGATTGATAATAATAAGAGAAATAAGTATAGTAATTGACGTTCTATCGATCATATAAGCATAATATGGCTAATAATATGAGTTAGATTGATAATTATAAGAGTAATAAGTATAGTAATTGTCGTTCAATCGATCATATTTGCATAATATGGTTAATAATATGAGTTAGATTAATAACAATGAGTGTAATAAATATAGTAATTGTCGTTCTATCGATCATATAAGCATAATAGGGCTAATAATATGAGTTAGATTGATAATAATAAGAGTAGTGAGTATAGTAATTGTCGTTCTATCGATCATATAAGCATAATATGGCTAATAACATTAGTTAGATTGATAATATTAAGAGTAATAGGTATAGTAATTGTCGCTCTATCGGTCACATAAGCATAATATGGCTACTAATATGACTTAGATTGATAATAATAAGAGTAATAAGTATAGTAATTGTCGTTCTATCGGTCACATAAGCATAATATGGCTACTAATATGAGTTAGATTGATAATAATAATAGTAATAAGTATAGTAATTGTCGTTCTATCGGTCACATAAGCATAATATGGCTACTAATATGAGTTAGATTGATAATAATAAGAGTAATAAGTATAGTAATTGTAGTTCTATCGATCATATAAGCATAATATGGCTAATATTATGAGTTAGAATGATAATAATAATAGTCACAAGTATAGTAATTGTCGTTCAATCGATCATATTTGCATAATATGGTTAATAATATGAGTTAGATTGATAACAGTGTGTGTAATAAGTATAGTAATTGTCGTTCTGTCGATCATATAAGCATAATATGGCTAATAATATGAGTTAGATTGATAATAATAAGAGTAATAAGTATAGTAATTGTCGTTCTATCGATCATATAAGCATAATATGGCTAATATTATGAGTTAGAATGATAATAATAAGAGTCACAAGTATAGTAATTGTCGTTCAATCGATCATATTTGCATAATATGGTTAATAATATGAGTTAGATTGATAACAGTGAGTGTAATAAGTATAGTAATTGTCGTTCTGTCGATCATATAAGCATAATATGGCTAATAATATGAGTTAGATTGATAATAATAAGAGTAATAAGTATAGTAATTGTCGTTCTATCGATCATATAAGCATAATATGGTTAATAATATGAGTTAGATTGATAATAATAAGAGTAATAAGTATAGCAATTGTCGTTCAATCGATCATATTTGCATAATATGGTTAATAATATGAGTTAGATTGATAACAGTGAGTGTAATAAGTATTGTAATTGTCGTTCTATCGATCATATAAGCATAATATGGCTAATATTATGAGTTAGATTGATAACAGTGAGTGTAATAAGTATTGTAATTGTCGTTCTATCGATCATATAAGCATAATATGGCTAATAATATGAGTTAGATTGATAAGAGTGAGTGAAATAAGTGTAGTAATTGTCGTTCTATCGATCATATAAGCATAATATGGCTAATAATATGAGTTAGATTGATAAGAGTGAGTGAAATAAGTGTAGTAATTGTCGTTCTGTCGATCATATAAGCATAATATGGCTAATAATATGAGTTAGATTGATAATAATAAGAGTAATAAGTATGGTAGTTGTCGCTCTATCGATCATACAAGCATGATATGGCTAATAATATGAGTTAGATTGATAATAATAAGAGTAATGAGTATAGTAATTTTCCTTCTATCGATCATATTTGCATAATATGGTTAGTAATATGAGTTAGATTGATAACAGTGAGTGTAATAAGTATAGTAATTGCCGTTCTATCGATCATATAAGCATAATATGGCTAATAATATGAGTTAGACTGATAAGAGTGAGTGAAATAAGTGTAGTAATTGTCGTTCTATCGATCATATAGGCATAATATGGCTAATAATATGAGTTGGATTGATAATAATAAGAGTAATAAGTATAGTAGTTGTCGCTCTATCGATCATACAAGCATAATATAGCTAATAATATGAGTTAGATTGATAATAGCAAGAGAAATGAGTATAGTAATTGTCGTTCTATCGATCATATTTGCATAATATGGTTAATAATATGAGTTATATTGATAATAGTGAGTGAAATAAGTATAGTAATTGTCGTTCTGACGATCATATAAGCATAATGTGGCTAATAATATGAGTTAGATTGATAATAATAAGAGCATTAAGTATAGTAATTGTCGTTCTATCGAGCATATAAGCATAATATGGCTAATAACATGAGTTAGATTGATAATAACAAGAGTAATGAGTGTACTCATTGTCGTTCTATCGATCATATAAGCATAATATGGCTAATATTATGAGTTAGATTGATAATAATAAGAGTCACAAGTATAGTAATTGTAGTTCTATCGGTCACGTAAGCATAATATGGCTACTAGCATCAGTTAGATTGATAATAATAAGAGTAATAGGTATAGCAATTGTCGTTCAATCGATCATATTTGCATAATATGGCTAATAATATGAGTTAGATTGATAATAATAAGAGTAATAAGTATAGTAATTGTCGCTCTATCGATCATATAAGGATAATATGGTTAATAATATGAGTTAGTTTGATAATAGTAGGAGAAATGTGTATAGTAATTTTCGTTCTATCGATCATATTTGCATAATATGGTTAATAATATGAGTTAGATTGATAACTGTGAGTGTAACAAGTACAGCAATTGTCGTTCTATCGTTCCTATAAGCATAATATGGCTAATAATATGAGTTAGATTCATAATAATAAGAGTAATAAGTATAGTAATTGTCGTTCTATCGGTCACATAAGCATAAAATGGCTAATAATATGAGTTAGATTGATAATAATAAGAGTAATAAGTATAGTAATTGTCGTTCTATCGATCATATAAGCATAATATGG